>NC_081291.1:123264662-123567692 GCF_030435805.1 Mustela lutreola | reverse complement strand
ATTAATGCCAAATTTTAAAATTGTTATTAATTTAACAAATGTGTAAACAGACTGAGCACCAATTAAGATAGTATGTAAGATAAAATAAGGTTTTAAATACCATACTCTTGGTAATATGCACTGTGATGTCTATTGTGGTAGAACCATCAGTGAGAATGATGGCATAAACAGATATAAAAACACTGACTGTCAGCATTGAACCTGGGCTGACTGCCTGATTTCTCTGGGCCTCGGTTACCCATAGGTAAGGTAAAGGAGACTTTGTATCTTCTTTTATTTATTTATTTTTTTAAAGATTATTTATTTATTTATTTGACAGAGATCACAAGTAAGCAGAGAGGCAGGCAGAGAGAGAGAGGAGGAATCAGGCTCCCTACTGAGCAGAGAGCTCGATGCAGGGCTCTATCCCAGGACCCTGGGATCATGACCTGAGACGAGGGTAGAGGCTTTAACACACTGAGCCATCCAGGCACCCCGCATATCTTCTTAAAGATCCCTTTTAGCTCTAATATTCTAGTTTATGTATGAACCCATTCTGTAAACACCTACCTCAGATTATTTCAGATCTGTGGTCCTCAGTCTCTTGGTTTTTCTATCCCACCACAGCTGAGGGATAAAACACACATCCCACTGAAACAGTGATTTTTTTTTTCCCCCCAGCCTGTAGGGAGGAAAAGGATGCATCACATTGTGGGCCTTTTGGAATTTCTATGTAATATGTATAGTGTGAAAAAGTTTCCTAGATCATTCTGACCTGCTTAATGCCTAGTTTTGAAAATCTTTGAGGTAATACGTAATGACTGACCAACAAATTGTGGCCAACAGTCCAGGTACTCTGCTGTTGGACAAATTGAATATAGTAGACCTTAGTATATAATCACTAGAAGCTTAAAAGAAATAGCTGGAAAATAATCTAAGCAACAAGTGACCCATTCTAGAAGAGTTATGTCAGAATATGGATCTTAGAACACCATCACAAAGTTTCTTATTTTCCCAGAGGCTGAGGTACTTTACCCAATGAGCTTCTAAAACTGGCAATCTATCATGTTTCGACAATAATTTAGAAGGTAGCACCTCAAGGCATTTGCCACATGACCAGGAGGCTTTTATATCTACAGGAGATTATTGTCAATATCCTGACTGGAAAACTCCATATTGCTCTAATTAGTTTATAGCAGATTCTTTTGAGATATAGTAATAACAGTAATATCTAGCTTTTGTTTAATTCTTTCATTTTTCAAAAAGCTTTCCATCTGTCATTGTGTTACCCTCACAGTGTACCAGTTAAGTAAGCAGTGCTGGTGTCCTAAAAGTAACTTTTTCCCTGTAAGTTTATTCATTTCCTCATTCACCATAGGCATTAGTCCAGTATCCACTGTGTGTCAGAGACTTAATGGGGATACAATGCTGAATAAGACATGGCTGATACTCTTGGGGGTTCAAGATTTAGGGAAGGCAAACATGTAAACAGGTAATTATAGTGCTCTCAGGTATTTGCTTTCTCATTATAGCAACCTGGGCATCTGTGTTCACCTGGCCCATATTTAGAACTACAGAGGAATGGTGGGCTTGAGGGGATTGTTCCAACATGGAGTTATTCAGTCCTCAACATGTTGGCAAGTGTTCCTTCATTCGCATACCATTCCATGAGGGAATATCATTGATTCTCTGTACTTCTGGGTTCTGGTTCTTCCCTAAAGAAGCCATAAGTTCCCCCAAATTCAAGAGACACATGGCTCACTGTTTAGCAATACCATATCACACAGATACTGATGTTGCTTTCACCCATTAGAGAGTCCATCTCTTAGAAGAAGCTCTAAAGTTCAAAAGCTCACTAAGGGAGATGTGTAAAGTTTGAATCTTTAGATGAAGCCTATGTTGTGCTGGAACCCATGTATACTAGCTCCTGAAAGCCAAATACACACATCTCTTTTTCACTTAGGGTTCCATTATAATAGATTGATAGCTTGAAATTGTCCAAGGTGTGGGAATATTTTCACCACAGAAATTGGCAAACTCTACATATCATGATGAGTTTTCTCCCCAAGAGCTAGTTCTCAAAACATCTGTCAGCACACCTCTGACTGGAGCTGACTGTCCTTCACCTAGAGCTTGATTAAATTGATAGATTTACTAAACGGCTTTGCATATAATATGCAAAACAGTCTCTTAATTTGGGTTTGAATATAATTATACAAACTGTATTAATTTCTTTTCCCTTCCTCCTACATATGTGGGTTAAGACTCCCCTAATTTGGCATGTAAATTTATGCAAAATTGCAAACAATTTGGGTTTTATGGTGAGAACCCTGAAACACTAATATCACTGCAATCTTGATTACATAGACACCAAACCGATGTTCGTTCAAAACCACTCTTCTATGTTGCCACCTACGGAAAATCAACCCAGCTGAAATGAACTTTACTTCTATAATTGAGAAGTGCCTGTCTTCCTTCTTGTTGGAAGAAATAAACCAAAAATAAAAATAAAACAGAAAAATGCAGTTGTGCTCACCTCAAAAGATGTTGTAAATCATCAATTTAAACAACCAATTCTTTTCTCTGATACATGTCTACAACAAAATTGCTTCTCTGGAAGGATTTCCCAGTTCCTGCCAATGGTCTTTGTTTTCCTAGTAAACATACTGGAAACTTCAGTGTCATCCAAGTGCTCACCACTGTGCTAGCTAGGCCCACAGAAGAGGGTCAATTAATATATGTTAAATAGATCAATTTCATTATTCCTCTTCTTTATAACCCTATGTAACAAATAAGTAAGTCTGCCAATACTAACTTAGACCCTCACAACTTTTCCAATTACCTGTCTCCTGCTTATCTCTCTCCACTTTCAAGCATTCATGAAACAGGATTTAGCTGATGGCATGTTTTGTGGCAAATACTAGGCTTGGGATGAAAATGAACCAGACATTCCACCTTCAAAGGTGGGAGAGACATAAATAGATAAAAAACACTCTGTGCATTATAAGAAGGGCCATAACAATGGAAGACATAAAGTATTATAAAAGAAGTGGAGAGATGGATTGGGTTTATTTCAAGTGGGAGAGAATCTTGAACTGGGTTTTACAGTGTGCCTAGAATTTTGCTGTGGGAGCAAAGTAGGGTAAAAATAATGGAGGAGGAGAGGAAAACATTGGTGTAGTTGGTTTGGGGTTAAAGCTGAGTCAGGAGTGCCACTGAGATTCCCTAAGTTGAACGATGCTTTGCCATTCTGAATGACCTTACACAACTTACCTCAACTCATTGTGCCTTAGTTGCTTCCTGTACAAAAAGGGATCATCTATCTTATAAAATTGTGAATATTAATGGCTAATGAATATAATTTATTAGGGTGGAGTCTACAATACTTTGAATGCTCAATAGATCCTACCTACTTTTCCCACTATTTCAGGCAAAGAGACTAGCCTTTGAAAAATTAAGGAGATGAGAAATTGATATGGTCAGGAAGGACAGGTTTGCATTATAGCTAGGTATAACACTGGGTATTGGTTGAGGAGAGGTAAAAGATGAGTCTGGAATGGGAGGCAGGAGTCCGGACCTAAAGGACCTTGTGTACCACGCTCAATTCTTTGAGCTTTAACCTGGAGTGATAAGGATCCACTGAAAGATTTTAAGAGGCAAAGTGACCATTCTACTTCTTGCTGCCAAGCTTAACGCTGCTTTTATTGTCTTTCTCTTGCCCAATACTGTCAAAGAGAAAAGAACTGAATGTTTGTTAAAGATGAAAAAAAGACAGATTTTCTACAGTCTAGCTCAGGAGGGAAGACAGATTCCAGTAGACATGGAACTCTTCTCCACTGGGACAAAGGTTTTTAAATGCTGTCATGTACTAAAGAAAAGTATTGAAGGATGTTGGGGGGTGGTAGTGGTCAGTTTGATTAGGCCATCTGTTTTTGCCAACTGGTGATTAATCACACTTGTGCTCCTACCTTCCCACAGAGCCTGGACAGCAGGGACCATACCTTTTTTGATGATTAAATTTCAAAGGGATGTCTCACTTGAGAGCCATTTTCCTGGGTTGTAGAAGATATATCTCAAAGGAACAGAGAAAGGATTTATAATTGCAAGTTTTTTTGAGAAAATGCTCTAAAGAAAGGGAGATTAGGGGCCTGTCATTATATTTTGACTGAAACAAACAGCAAATTCTTGTGTCAGTGTGAGCTTTCTCAGCCAGACTTAAGGGACTATGGTCATCCTAGGGACAAGGGCTTGGGCTAATAGAAGTCATGCTAGTGCTTGTTTATGTCTCTTAGAGTGTGAGATAGACAAACCTATTTGTGCTGAGACTTTGCAAGTCCCATAGGCCAAGTTTGAGGCCTAGTTGAAAAGGCAGTGCAGGGGAACCCGATGGAAATTTGGTCAAGGAAATAATACTCTCCAGTAGCTCTCTTCTCTGTTGTGGGGCATGCACTGGCTTACCTTTGCCTGGAAAACCTCATCAATCAGTCTCCTCCCACAATTTTATGGTCCACTCAAGTTCAGTTTGGAATGGCTCCTCCCATGGAGCTTTTGATATTGGAGCTTTTGCTTCTGTTGTTTATTTTCCTCCTCTGCCACTTGCAACTTTTTTACCTTCCAAAGCCTCACTCTGTGAAGGCCATATCTCTATGAAGGCTTACTGGAGGACTGTGGGCCCTTCTCTCTAAACTACAGTACTCAGTTTTGCCTCATAAATTAGCACTTCCTTATACCATATATGTATTTGGAACACAGGGGGTTTGGAAAGTGTACTGGGCTCGGAGTTCAGAGAGGTCTGGGTCTCAGGTCTTCTACTGAGCAGCTGTTCAAACATAAGGCTGTCTTATCTCTGAGCTTCAATTTCTTTGTCTGTAAAGTGGTGAGAAAACTCATCCCAGAACATTATGATTGATTAGAGAAGTTATGTTTGTGAAAGTGCCTCACAGAGTGCATAGCCCAAGATTCATGTGAAATAGATATTTATTGAAACTTTTATCACCTATGTGTATTAGTTGTTTCCCTGATTTGATGTTAGGCTATTGTAGAGCCAACAACATGGCTTATCTTTTTCTTTTTCATCTTTTTATCTTTATCAAAGTGTTGAGTGTGTAATAGGTACTCAGTAAACTCTGGCTGAAGAAATTGATTAATTGTAAGCTTAGAAGGAAGGGTCTGAGTCTGTTGCACAACCTGTGAGGAGTTTAACAAATGCTCAATAAAGAGATGAGTCCCCCAGACACCTACCAACGACAACAACAACAACAAAAATTAATTTATACAGTTCTAGGAATTACTAGGTTAGTGTAAGGCACTTTCTGGCTTTCAAGGAGTCCCCAGAAGACTGTAAAACCCTAGGACACGCTAAGCAAAAGTCTACAAGAGAAGTAGGAAATGGATATAACTATGGGTAACCCTAAAAAAAAATACGGCTAAATGTCAGATCCAGCATTAAAAAAATGCAGTCAGAGCTGAAACTCCCCATGCCCTCACTCTCTTCGTGCTAGGGAGGCTATCTCAGAGTAATTAGCTTCTAAACATCCCTATGTAATAAATGAATAGAACAGCAAACACTGAGAGTGATTTATTATTCATCATGAATAGCAACTGAATGAAATAATTTAACAATCACTAATCTCTAAAAGGGACCTACTCATTTTTAATCATCTTGTATGACATGTGATCACTCATTCACACATATCCCCCTGAGCTCATCCTACTGCCAGGAAGGCTTTACGGGCAACAGAGCACTATTTATGTACTTCTGTGACATGAGTGTATCATTAGGTGGATATTGCAGCCTGTGGGATTAGGACCATGTTTTTGTGCAGTGTGACAACTTGACACAATCCATACACGTGTCACCTTTTGCATCCCATTAGTATCAAGGGAGCCTACAGATGCTCATATGGCGTAGTGGTAATTATACAGCTCACGGTTCTGAGGGTAGGATTAGAAATGGCAACCATGGTGATGGATATAGATTGTGGTGGGTTTGTCACATGAGAGAGAATGCTAAGGGAATGGTTACCTGATGAAAGTCTTTGTCATGAGAAGTTTAACTGAAGCATTTCAATAGGGCTGGTGAATATTGTGCTCTTTATTTTTGAGACACAGGAGAATATAGACTCTGTATTCCAGTGTCTGGCATATTTGGAGAATTTCCTTTATCTGGATTCATCATTTATATATCTAGAAATTTAAGGACTATAAAATCAAGTTTTGCTGTGATTAAAGATGCACACATCTCTAAAAAGAAACAAACAGAAAACAGGGAAGAAGATAAAATTGAATGGGAAGCCAGTTAAACTGGCCAGTTAATCTACTTGGGCTCTGACACAAACATTAGTAATGATGGTGACTAAGAGTGCTACTATTTTTTTGACTGCCTGCCATATACCAGGCACTGTTCACACATTATCTTATTTAATTCTCACCACAATCGGTGGACTGGGCAATATTATCCCTTTTTACACATGGAAAAATGCATTCACTCAACCTTTGGTTATATCAATGTTAACAAAACAGTTTAAAAATAGAAATCTGAAATCAATCACACAGCTTATTTTGGAAAAAGTTAGTTTAAAATCCTCTCTGGCTTTTTAAAGATCAGTTTTATATATAGATATAACTTCAGTGGAATTGTTATTGTACTGAAATTCTTTATATTTTTATACTATCATTATTCCTGTCACTATATTATTGTTAATTTTAGTGGGATTACTATTTCTAATATCATGTCTAATAAAAGGAATATTTCTGTGCCAAAGCTCAATAGATCAATGTATATGACTGTGCACATGAGTCACCATGGGAGAGAGGACTTCTCAATATGCAGATTCTGGTTCAACAGGTCAGTGGTGGGGTCAGTGTGATGATCCATCCTCACCCACATTGGTGCTGAGACACCGGCACTATGGGTGGTGATGCTAAGTGAGAGACATTGATATCATCCCCTTCTAGGAAGCAGCCATCATTCTGGTTTTGAAGTTAAATAAGCCACAGCTTTTTCTTCTTTTTTTCAGGGTGGGTGCAGGCTGTCTTGTTTTTTCCTTCATAAGTCTGATATTAGGGTGGAATCAATATTTCTTCTTGTTCTTCAGAAATATTCATATTTCATGCAGATTCTCTTTGATCTTTCAAGTTAGATTATTCCAGATGAGTTATATCAGTTTCTCATTTGATTTTGAGCTACAATAAAGTAGTGATCTACAAGCTTCTAAGAAGTGTCAGCGGATTGAATTAATTTGGAAAGGGAAAGAACAAGCAATATGGGCAGGACAGGAAAGACCATTCTGGTGGTGTTTACCAAGATACTTGGTTGGCAGTTCGGTTGGGGAGCACAAAGGATTATAAATTCTATATTACTTAGAATGTCTGAAGGTTATATTTAGTGTGAAAAACACTAAAGTATATAAGGTTATATTGTTTAAAGGACCAGATCTGTCTTGGACTTGAAAGTTTACCTTTAATATAATGGAGGCTTTATATGTGTCAGAATGAGAAGCAAGTGTCCTTGTCGGTAGGCATTTCTATCAGTCCAGGAGACTGTCGAGAACCAAGGAGCCCTCATGTATGTGCCTTCTTCACATGAAAGCTTCTATTTTATAAGAATTGTATAAGATTTCTTGGTATTTTATAAGACTTCTGATATTTTGTAATTTGTTAAGAATTCTTCTGGTTATGCTGCCAGTCGTGCAAGGCTGATCTTACCAAACCTTGGATGAAGTCAAGTGTCCATGGGGAGCTAGTTGGGCCCATGGAGGCAACAGATTACCAGCAGAAGGAAGGAAGATCTGTCATCAAGCCGAGTTGGATCTGAGTCGTGACTCTGCCTCTACTGGCCACGAAACCTTGGAGAATTACCATTCTTGAGCTTCTGTATTCTATTTAAAAACAGGACAAAATTGCTGCCTCAGAGATTAATGTAAGGGTAATTCCTGTCTCCTCTGTAAAGGACCTTGCCCCACATACCTGCTCCCTAAGTTGTAGTTTCCTTTCCCCCTTTGCATGTACCAAATATGTGGCCATTTCAGGTATAACTGCATGCCTCACTTTTCCCCATCAACCAAGGCTGATTTATGAGAGGAAGATACTGATACACTTCATTAACAATGTTTAAACTCCATGTTCTCACCCTCGGGTTATGTCAGTGTCAAAGCAAACTGGCTTAGGAAAGGAAAATTGGACTTGAATCACAGTCTGTTTTGAAAATATAAAGCTTTGGATCTCTCCTCCTGTTTCCTCCCCTTACTTCTTCTGCCCCCTCCCCCTCCTCATCTTCCTCCTCCTCCTCTTCCTTTTGTGTTTTCAAAATCAATCTTTATATTTAGATTAAAACTTTGGTAGAATTTTTTAATTTGCAACTATATAAGTAAAGAAATATTTGTATTTCAAAAATTGAAGGAAGCTGAAAAACTCGATTGTTTTATGTATTTAGTTATATATATTTTTTTCATTCACAAATTATGCCCACACCCATGCAGTTCCTTACAGCAAGCAAATTCTGGCTTCCTGGTACACAATAAATTGTACTTCTCTCAAATGTTTCTTTCAGACTTAAGAAGACATAGATATGAAAAGCCAAAATGCTAGAATAAATTCTTTACCTTCTTTTTAAGAAATTATGAATAGAATTTGTACAAGAGTATCCAAGATCATTCTTTCCATTTAAAGAACAACTCTGGAATCTTAGTTTTTCCAAGATGTGGGATTTAATAAGGTGAAAGTCCTTGATCTGATTTTGTTTTAGAATCTTTTCCAGTGGGTTGGTCTTAGTTTTTCCCTTTAGCAACCCTTAGTGGTTCTGAAAACACTTTTAAATCCATCTTTTCCATTGGCTTAAAGTCTTTCAATTAAGGATTCAGTATACTTATTTAAGAGGTGGACCACTTACAGAAATGGGAGAAGACTAGGATATGGAAAAGAAGTAAAGCGTTTAAGATTTGGTTTCCTGAGATTACGTGGAAAAAGTAGAGTCAGAGCAAGAATCTGATCTGTCCTTTTTTTTTTTTTTTTTGACTTGACAACACAACTGCACTGCCTCTAACTGAAAGCTACAGTGTGCTGGGCCATTACATAAGAAAAAGGAATGAAATTTCAGAGGTGAAGCCCAAGATAAGAATGATAAAATTACTCTGGGAGTTTGAAGACTATATCAAATCCCGTATACGTTTGAGAACCCTTTCTCCCCTATGACATGCAACATTATTTTAGACTTCTAATGGTCTAGAACTCTTGCCATTTCTTGTCTTCAAGGTCACAAGCCAAATCTGACGCCTTCATTTGAATAACCAGAAAACCAACTTTCTCTCCATGTGGCTTGCCCTTTGGGGACCACCTGTTAGTTGCAATGCACTTATTTGCATGTATGAAGTCTCCACGTTAGATGAAAACTTTCCTATTTTTTTTTTAAATAGAATTTTCCTTTTTGGTGAGTTTCTACACTTTCTTCTTCCTAGTTCCCCATTGAGGTATGCCTTTTTTCTGCCTCTTTTTTAGACTTCCTTGATAGCTTTGGAGCTCCCGGCTATATCTTTGAGAATGGTGATCTGCCAGAGGGAAACTGTAGCTCCATCTGGCTCTGTAAATAAAAGTTTTCTTGGAGAGGTTTCCTTTTCTCCTGTTTTTCTCAAACCAGTGTTTATCTCCTCAAGTCTTTCCACATCCAGTCAGATCACTGTAAGAGGGAAAATCCCGATTCCCCAGCATTGTTGTGTAGCATTCCTAGGTCCTTTGTAGCCTCTCTTCAGACAGGAGCTTTCGTTTATGTTTTGTTTTTAAATCAAGGCCAGATATGGATACATTTTTGGGGGAATTAAAAAGAAATAAATAAAAATGTAGTTGTCTACCATAACCATGAGACCCCGAAGCTGAGGTTTGAATTACTACTCATCTGTTGTTAAAACATTCTTGGGGCTTTACCTGTGTAGAAGTTGAAGCACTAAAGAGGGTTCCAACACAGAAATTTCCCTCCTTTCTGTCACAGTTATAACTTTTCAGCATTTAAGGTTGCTACCCAATACTTTACTTTCCCAGTCTTATTTGCCAAATCTATTTAATTAATAGCCTTATCTTCATGGGAAAGTATAGTCTTTCCTCAGGCTTTATTAAGAGACCAATTGAGAAAAGAACAAAGAAAAAGTCTGCCTCAGGCACAGAGAGTATAAAGAATCATGACATTACTTTGAAGATGTTAAGTGGACTTTTTTTCCAGTGCCTATTCTGTCTTACCTCCTCAACAGTACTCACTTTTATTGGATAAGAAAGAAAATACTAAGTAGTATTGGAGACACTTCTATTTGAGCTTGATTTTTCTTTTCCCTATAGTATTTGTAGAGCTTTCAAATAATTTGAATTGCATGAATTTCTCTTCACAACAAACATTTTTCCTTTTCAAATCATCTGTTTATTTTAAGAGAAATACGTGGGGTGCCTAGGTGGCTCAGTGGGTTAAGCCTCTGCCTTCAGCTCAGGTCGTGATCTCAGGGTCCTGGGATCGAGTCCCACGTCAGGCTCTCTGCTCAGTGGGGAGCTTGCTTTCCCCCCTCTCTCTGCCTGCTTCTCTGCCTACTTGTGATCTCTCTCTGTCTGTCAAATAAATAAATAAAATCTTAAAAAAAAATAAGAGAAATATTTGGATAAACAGCTGCTCTTATTTTTTTCCCTTTCTTCTTCCTCCTCCTCCTCTTCTTCTTCGTCATCGTCATCGTCATCTTCTTCTTCAAGGGCAAATTTCCTATATAAGCACAGCATCTCTGATATCCCTATGGGGAGACATGAAAATGTTTATGCCAACTGTAAATTTTCCAACTTAAAATTCCTTAGGATATTATACAAAGCAAAAAGGAAAAGATGTAGAAAAGTCAATAGTGTCTTGGACGAAGATAAATAGAATTGTTCTTATTCTGGGCTTAGCCCATGGTTTTCCAGGGTGAAAAGTCTGTTTACGAATTACTGGTTTGATTCATTTCTAAGAATTTTCCTAGACTAATTTATTCCTATAAAAATTAGCCAGTTTTTCTTAGTGATACTTGAGATTACATCTTGGATTAGGTTCTGGAAAAATATAGATTACACTATTCTTTGAAAAATTATCTTTTTGTCAACATGAACTCCATATTTTTGGTTTCTCTGATTTTTCCTGAAGAGCTTTGGCTGAGCCTTTGCCATTTACTGTATGACTCTTTTGTTTACAATGTAGAGATCTGGCTGGCTGGATTGAATGCATCAAAAATATGCCTTCTGGTGATCAACCCTGTGATTTACTCTGAAGCAACAAAGCTTCTAGCTTCCCAATTAATAAGGAAACTTGTCTTTTCTTGTTAATTGGTTTATGGAGATATTTTCATGTATTACAGATGCATCCTTGGTTTACATGAATATAAGAAAATGTTCTTCTACCACCATGGTAGTTTTGTGAGTGAGGATGTTTCCTCATCTCAAGGAATTAATGTAAGATTATCGATATATTTTATCTCTGCATGAAGTCAAAGTCATTATCATCTTTATTAGTGATACCAACATCATATTAGTTGTAAAACAGATTAATTAATAATTCTTTTTCTCTCTCTTTAACTCATATGTACAGAGAATCCTATCAAAAAAAAAAAAAAGCCTACTCTTAAATTATCTATTACCCTGTTGTTCCCAGGCCTGATGACAAAGACAGGAGCTTTATTTCACACCATTCTTTCACTAACATGTCTTAAGAAACATTACCTAACTTGGAAGTAAGGCAAAGAGATGATGGTATGCCCTTTTGATGTCATATCAAAGTGCTGTTTATCAGGACCACCTGACGATTATTTGATCATTCAGGGGAATATACTTTTGTTTGACTATATCTAATAATTGACTAAAAGTCCATTTTCTGTGAAGTTGCCTTTTTCTTGGTAGATTCTTATCTGGTGGAGTTACAAATGATTTCTTCCTGGTAGAAAATATAACTCCAAATTTATGGTTTTGTTGCTTGATAGGATTTATTAAGCTTCTTATTTCTGTAACCATCTTATTTATGTATCAAATCCCATCTTATTCAGACATTTTTTTTCCTTCCATGCTATAACCCCTGTTCTTTACTTCTCCTTTGAAACATCTTTACTGCCCAGTTCATTCTCTCAATGAGTTGAATAACTGTTTAACACATGCTTATTTTGTATTTGTAGGAGTTGTGTCTGATAACTCCTTGAAATTATACTTTGACTTGTGTCCAAGCTGTAAATACCTTGTATATATATGTGTGTGTGCCCAAGATGCATATATATATATATGTGCATGTGTGTGTGTATATATATATATATATATATATATATATATATATATATATATATTTTTTTTAACGTGATAGTTTTTGTTTGAAAGTAATGCCAGGGAAGCAATCATGAATTAGTTTAGACAAATGAAAACTTCACGTAAGTCTATTTTAGGACCCAGCACTACTTCAAGGACAGACTGAGTCTCATTATTTAAACTATTGATTTTCTAACAATATGTTAAGGAATTGTCTTGGGCTCCATGTAACAGATGGAGAATCCTTAAGGCATGCTACCCTAGTAGTGCAATTAGCAAAAGCTGAGTGAAGTGCCACCTTTATCCAGTGAACTCTCTAAAGGAATTGTGATTACTGTGACTTGCATTAGAAAATTAAAAAAAAAAAATCTTTTAATTTCGGGACACATGGGTCGCTCAGTCGGTTAAGCATCTGTGTTCAGTTCAGGTCATAATCCTAGGGCCCTGGGATGGAGAGTCCTGTGTCGGGCTCTGCTCAGCAGGGAGTCTGCTTCTCCCTTTGCCTGCTGCTCCCCCTGCTTGTGCTCTTGCTCCTTCTATGTAATAAATAAATAAAATCTTTTTAAAAATTCCTTTAATTTCTTCAACAACAATTTGGCCCCCAACTGGAATTGAGTTCATTTGTTGAAACCAGCTAGCCAACCAATACATGGCAGTAACTTTTTCCTTTAACTAGTGAGCCATGGAGTCCTGTCAGCTTTCTTGTCATTACTGTTACTATTGCTTATTCTTCACATGATTAGTTTGGAAGAAGTATTTTTAAGTGTTTTAGTAATTGATGATTAATGAATGAATGCTTAAGAAGTCAAAACAATGTAAAAATGTAAACAGTAAAAAATTGTGTGTTTATCTTTATCTCCATCACACTACTACACTGTCTCAGAGTGAACCAGTCATTAGCCTTTTAAGGATCCTTTCAGATGCCGCTTAGGAATAAAATAGCAAATAGGAACATATCCTTATTTTTCTTCCATTCTACATATAAGGTAGCAAGACCTATGCAGTGCTTGGCACCTTGCCCTTTACTCTTAAAATGAACATATTGGCCATCTTTTCATATCATTACATAACATACTCTCTCTCATTTTGGAATGCAGCATGGCTTTGTCAAGGTAACAAGAAAATTGCTTGGGATAATTAAATCCCAAGTAAACATGTAAGGGTATGCCATTCACTTCACTAACCATTTAATAGGCCAGTCAATATTCTAGGTGCTGGAGGTAAAAAAATATCAGACACAAACCCAATCCTTAAGAAGCTTATATCCTACTAAATAGAGCTCAAAACATCACTAAACTATAGTGCAGTTAGTGCTACAATGGAAGCATTTTTTAAATGTTGTGGAAGAGGATCCAGGGCGTGATTAATTCTGCTTCAGGGGTGCGGAAGAGGAGTCGAGGAAAGCGAAAAAACATGGTAACACTTGGACAGGATCTTGAAATAGGGATATGAAGTCTAAAAGAAGCATTTCCTAGTCTAACTGATGGACCAAGTTCTCGGTTTTTTTTAAGAAAAAAAAAAGAACTTGGCTATAATTATCCTTTCATTTTCTCCTATGACTCTGCCCTGGGGGACTGGGATACATCATTTTCAACTCTGCGTGGTATTTACATTTTTAGGTATTTGTGGCTTGTTTCCTTCCTCATCGTCCGCGTGCCTGACGGGACGGAGAGCCTTTCCTCTCCCTCCTGCAGCAGCCCCTCTTCTTGAAGACCGCCATGGCTGTTCTCACTCTCTTCCTGGCTTTCCAGCCCAAACAACACTGCTCTGTATTCTGAAAAACAGATGTTCAGAAGCAAGCCTTTTCTAAATCTGAATGCAAACAACTCCACGGTACAAGATTCCCTACCTTCCCAAAGACTCCTGCCAGTGAAGTTCATTTGCACTTTTCATTCCCAATCTATTTATCCCAGGGTAATAGCTTCATCATGGAGCTCTCCCGCTAACTAAGAGCTCTTCAATGCCAACCCCGAGACCTCCTCTTGGTATGAACTGCAAGCCATTTATTTTCATTTGTTTACAGGATTTTCAATCTTTCAGCTGGCTTTTCAACCATGAGATAGTATCCATATAGATGTCAATTTTTATTAAGCTCCTAAGTAATTTTAAAGCCCCACACAAAAGGTTTTTCTGAAGTCCCTATACATCTGCTACTCTGCTCTCCCATGTTCCTTGATCATGTAATTCTCTAGAAATGACCTATCAAGTATGATGAAGTTCTTCGTGCACCATCTGCATTTTATTTCACTTCTTTCTTTCTCCAGCCCAGGTCTGAGCTCTGCAACCGCAACGGAACTCAGTGGTCAGGCAAGAGTTTTGGCTGGCCTCGTGAGACACTGTTATCTTTCACCAACTGTGGGGACTCCCTGGGGCATAATATTTTTAAAAATCTCCTTTCCCAAGATTCTCACTAGACTGGAAATTGGCTTGAGCTCTGCTATTATTCTCGACCCAGAGCAATTGGTGAAGAGCCTCAAGTACAGAGACAGGGTGCGTTGCCCTCTTGAAACTGCTGGCTTTGATTGAAGAGCTAGAAAATCTGATCCAGCCAAACAGTGCTCAAGGTTAAATTACCTTACAAAAATCTGGCAAATTTCCCCTAAATGTAACAATTTCTTTGTGAGTTTCAAATGGTATTAGAATAGCACCCTGTTAAATTACAACCCCCAACACTCCTAACCTTTTTTCTCTACTTTATTTTTATATTTAGCATTAACTCCAACTAATATGCCGTATAGTTCACCCCAATTTGATTTTGCTTTCCCCCCATCTTAATGGAAGCTCCATGAAGGAAGAGTTTGTGGCCATTGTGCTGTATGTTCAGTGCCCAGACAACATCTTGCACTTAGAAATTACACTTCCATACGGTAGGTGAATGGATAAATTAAGAAGTACAGAAGGATTGCATTTCAGTTAATTAAATACTATTGTTTTCCATGGTCTATTTTTCTTTTCTTTTTCTGATGATGCACTGCCTTTCCCCTTCTGCATCGGTTACATTCTTTTGAATATTGCCTAGATACCTCTTCCCTTTAGGAAGCTTTTCTTAACTTGCCACATGGAGTCCAACTCCTCTCAGTTCTCAGTGTAATGTTTATGTTACTTAGCTTTTGAAAACAGTAATGCTTTCATACGGGGCTAGCCCATTTCAAAGGTCCTGACTGGCTTTAAAATCTGGTGGTAAAAGCTGCCTGCCTTGTTAAATCTCCTATGTCAGCATAACTGTGTTGGGAAGAAAACCACTGCTTAGTTTTTGTAGTTGAGGAGCAAACTGTGCATTATCCAGAATGGTGCCTTGGCTGTAGGGTCAGGCCAGCTAGTCCCAGATTTGAATCCCAGTTGTCTTTTATTTTATTTAACTTTTTAAAGACTGTATTTATTTATTTGACAGACAGAGATTACAAGTAGGCAGAGAGGCAGGCAGAGAGAGAGAGTAGGAAGCAGGCACCCTGCTGAGCAGAGAGCCCGATGCAGGGCTTGATCCCAGGACCCTGGGATCATGACCTGAGCCAAACACAGAGGCTTTAATCCACTGAGCCACCCAGGCACCCCGTATCCCAGCTGTCTTTACCTTCTCTCTGAAACAGTTGGTAAAATACTGAGTCCTGTTAACAGCCATATCTCAATGATGGAGAAATTAATATTTCCCTTGCGGGGTGATTGGGAGGACCAGACATAATCTCTACAAACAACACACTTGACAGACTGATATTACCATGAGCAGGCTGATACTATGATTATCCCCATTACTACTACTACTATTCTCATAATATCATATCCGCCTTCCTTTGATTTACCACCTGTCCTGTACAGGAATCTCCACTCTGTCCCAGGATACAAATTCAGGTATTTCAATTTGGAGTTAAGTTTTTCGTATGTTCACTCATTTTAACAAGCATTTACTGAGAGTCTGGCATGTGCCAAGTATGGTGCTGATTGCAAGGAAGGCAAAGATGAATGCACATTAGCCCCTGTAACTTCAGAGCTGACAGTCTATGACATTCATTTATTTATTCACCACATAATCAACAAATTATCTGTTGAGCATTGGCTGTGTCCTAGGCTCAGTGTACAGGGACTGAGAGTACATCAGTGAAAAAAGCAGATGAAGATAACACTCTGGTAGAGGGAGACAGGAAGTAAAAAGGAGGATGAGTGAATTCTATTGTCCGCTAGTCTGTGTAAGGGCAGGGAAGCACAGTGAAAGAAAGAGAGGTGGGTTATGAGTTCTCAGTGCAGCTCTCTGGAGTGGCTGGGTATTTGCAATTTTAAGTAGGGTAGTCAGGGGGCGCCTGGGTGGCTCAGTTGGTTAAGCAGCTGCCTTCCTCAGGTCATGATTCCAGGGTTTGGGATCTAGCCCTGCGTTGGGCTCCCTGCTCCGCAGAGAGCCTGCTTCCCTCTCTCCCTCTGCCTGCCCCTCTGCTTACTTGTGTGCTCTCTCTATGTCTTTGTCAAATAAATAAATAAAGTCTTTGAAAAAGGAAAAAAAATTACTTAAGTAGGGTAGTCAAGGCAGACATTCCTGGAAATGAGACATTTTGAGAATGAGACTCAAGGAGTGAAGGGATGGGTCACGTGGATATTTGGGGGAAGAACACTTCAGCAGAGAGAACATGAAAAACTAATGTAGAACAGAGACTGCTATGTACTAACACAGAGACCTCTTCACTGTAGAGGCCAGGGCCAATTTCTCTGTTTGTGCTGGCACAGCTAGAGTGGGATCTGAGGGTGGATCATGTGAAATGGTCCTGATGAAGTTCCCTGGATAGTCATCACAGGGTGAGGGCAAGCTTACTTTTTGGGCCATGGTCTCTTTCCATCACACTCATTTTGATGCCCTAGATGCTAGATATTTTGAATCATATCCCTTTCTTTGAGTTTCTGCAGCAGGATGTGTCTCTGCAGGTTTTCTGTCAATCCCTTACCTGAACTGCTGTCAATTATTTTCTACTTCATCCCTCTAATCTAGGGGCTTAATATTGAATCCCCAATTTCTCCCTCCTCGGAAAAGTCAGGCGGTGGATATCCACATGCCATGTGGACTTCTGCCTTCACTGTCCTTTTCTTCTTGGCTTTATCTCAGACTCCTCTGAGCAAAGAGACTGAGGATCCTCTGCTTCTTCCCAATATATTCACTGGTTTATTTGTGTGATAATAGCAGGGGGAATAAACCATTGCTTCACACCATGACTGTGATGGAAAAGCACAGAAGAAGGGAATGCAGGGCACAGAAAAAATACAGAAGTGGGGTCTTGGCTACGTTTTCCATTGCCCTAGTCTTAGACATTTTCTGTCATTCCTTTGACTAAACCCAAGTTGGTGGGCATATGGGTGCTTTCCCCCAATAATTAGAAAGGACAGATTTGGTAACAAGGAATGGAGCAAGGGATGACATATTTGCTGATAACACATGACTGACTACCAATTTTTTTTTTTTTTTTTTTAGCCTTGTGACCCCAGGGTTCTTTATTTTAATGGTTTTTGCACCCAATGAAAGAATGGTAGCCATCAGGAATCAAAACTAAGATTCCACTCATGTGAAAGAGGAGCTTCTTTCTTGGCCTCCTGCTTCTCAGGCCACTTGTAAAAGTAAGGAAATAACCAACCAAACCAAACAAAACAAAAACAAACAAACAAACAAGAAAGTGGAAGGTAGAAGGAGCTTTTCCTGTTGCTTGAGACAATAGATCCAGAATTTCAGGGAATAGTAGGGTTGTATTGGGCAGCACAGATGAAATGTAGGAATTGCCCTAGGGTGCTGCATAGACTACCATATCCAGTGATAAAGTTTATTTATCAGGGAAATAAACCCTGTCCCTAGTCTTTTGGTCTTGCTTCTTTAAGGTCACTGGCAGTCCATTAGCTTCTGCTCCTAAGTAAGTATGGCTCCTTTCCTCAATCAATCCTTTTTCCAGGCAAAGTAAATAGATAATCTAGAAGTTCTAGTGCTGGTCATCTTTCTCTTCTGGGTCCTTTAGGACCACAATCTGAGTGCCAGCACTGGCCTCTTCCAATTATTGTGCAAGGCTCAGATATTTTCTCTTCTTGGATATCTTGAGTCACTTTTCTTAACATACTTGAAATGAGCTTATTTCTCTGACTGAAACCAAGACCAGTTTATTTGTAAATTCAGTCAAGGTTTGAGTTGAACAGGTAACCTAATATTTACCTTAATGTTGACACTGATTCTTTTCCCAGTTTCAACCATCTCTTTTCAAAGAGGAAATAGCCATAGTTCGGTCTTTTTTAGTTGATCGTTGGATTGACCTGACATGAAGAGATTTTGTTCTTTGATTAAAATTTTAGTCAAACTTTGTTCTTACATTTTAAGGTACTCTTAAATATAAAAGTTATACTATAAAAATACTTAGGAATTTTGCCATCACCAGACTCTTAATACAGAGAGGTTAATAGAGAATGTTATTTAAAATTTAATAGCACTTTATTAAAGTATAGTTTACTACAGTAAAATGCTCACATCTCAAGTTACAAGTTGATGATTTGTAACATATCTCTATCCTCTATATCTGTATCTGTATAGATATATAACATATCTCTAACCTAAGTTACAAGTTGATGATTTATAACATATCTATCTATATCTATAACCACTTCAGATAAAGATACAAATAATTTCCATCCCCCAGCAAGTCCCACGGTGCCCTTTTGCAGGCAAAGTACCATCACAGAGGAAATTGCTATTCTTTCTGCTATCCCCATAGATTAGTTTTATCTCTTCTTCAACTAAATGAAATCATGCAGTATGTGATTTTTTTCTGATTTCTTTTACTCAACTTAGCGTTTTTGAAGTTTATCTATATTGGTGCCTTAGTAGTTTGTTCTTTTCAATTTGTTTAAGAATTAAGCCGATGGTATTCCATTGTGAGGATATACATGATGTCTATCCATTCTCCATTTCATGAATGAGATTTAGATTTTTCCAGTTTTGGCTATGAAGAAAGCTACTATAAATTCTAAGAAAAAAAGTTTTTTAAATGGACATAAACATTAATTTCTCTTGGTTGTATATGTAAGAGTGGTATTGCTGGGTCATAGGGTATGTTTACATTTTTAGGAAACTGTCAAATCATACTCCACATGGTTGCACTATTTTACACCTCCAGCATAATATAAGCATGTTCTAGATGATTTCCATTCTTGAGAACATTTGGTATTGTTAGTAGTTTTAATTGTAGCTATTCTACAGGGAAGAATGTTTGTTTTGATGTGCTTGAGTCTATGTACCTGTTACTGAAATCAAAGAAGTAGGAACTAAGCATCAAAGAAGGACTCCAAGAAAAAAAATATTATTGTTTGGACAGAAAAAAAAAATTACATCTGAGGATTTTTAATTAACATCTGAAAAGTCATGCTATGGCATGAATTTTTCTTTTATTTTTCCCTTTAGTCATGAATTGAGACAAAGTAGGGAAATGGAAGGACAGTCTAGCATTTTTCACAGAAAAGTTATTATCTGGTGTGAGGAACATTAGCTAACAAAAAGGAAAATTCAATTTGTAGTTATGTGAACTGAATATATTTTTGATTTGCTGATTTTTATCACTCTTTTCTCTCTGCTGGAATGCCATTCCAGCCTCTCTCTTCAAACTGCCCTACGGAGCTTAGGTATCATTTCTTATGGACAAATTTCTTGACTCTAACTTATGAGATTGATGGACCCTAAACAACTTTATCTTGTACTATAAAAATGAAAGACATGTTTATAAATTTATACTTTGTAAAAGCTGTGTTATTTTTGAGTAAAATACAAGTTGTAAATGCTCTAATTTTTGGATGAGTTGATAATATTAAAGTATTAATATAAGTTTATAAGGTTTGTCCTATTTTAAAATGATTTCTAAGTTATCTTGTTGAGACTGAGAAAAAAGAGAGATTTTTCAAAAGTTATTACGAAAAAGAAAATCTAGCCTATCATATTTAGAGTCAATGATTGTACGAACAAAAATGTCTTTCCTTTGGGTCCCCATTGTGTCTTGTGCATTTATCATGTGCATAATTACAAGCTTGATGATAGTCATTATATTCCAGTTTCCATTCCCAGGGCCTAGTATGGTATCTATCACATATTAGTTGGTAATAAACACTCATGGTCAGACTGGATTAAATGAAGAAAGTGAGAGTCTCACAAGCTACTTTCAAATCTCAAACCCTGAGAACAGCATATATACTTTTGGAGAGCTTAAGAGGGAAAAATTCTGGGTGTGGAGGGTTATTTTCTGTTTAGTTCTAGACATGGACATAATATTTGATTAAGCATTGAGATAACATTAACAATACTTGTAAGACTATACACACATTCTTAAATGTCAAAATATTTTATATTTCTAATTATAGACTGACAAACTTTGAAACTTTAATAATCTGTGAAATAACACATAATTAACAGAACAATGTTGCTATTTTCTTTCTTATCTAGTCTAAGGTATGTCCAGCCATTTGGCCTATGAAGTCAAAATCATTACTCCCATTTCCTTGGTGAAAACCACTGAATCAGCTTCTATGATGATAGAGGGAAAGAGTCTTACAAATCTAATTTGTAAAGTGTTGGGAAGTTTCAAAAAATCTCTTTAAATATAAAAGAAATGAAATAAGATTCCAGCCAGATTCAAGTTAAATAATTTTTCTCTTTGAAAAAGCTGTTTGTATGAGCACTAAAAGTAAAAGCCACTATATGTAGTTATAGAGAAAATTATTTTTCCAGATTTTTTTTTTTTTTGGCAGTGTTTTAGGTAGGAAAAAAAAAGTTTTATAATATGATCCTCCTTCCAGAATTATTCATATCTGTGTATTTGGCAGGTACTGAACACACTCCATTGTATCTCAGAGGGGATCCACAGATAATGATGAATCAGCACAAACAGTTCCAAATTGAAATATTCAGAGAGTCACTGTATTTCTCTTGTTCTCAGATGTTTTGAAATAAACACTGGCAGTGTTTATTTTTAAAGGTTCAGGACTTTTTAAATGTGTCAGCAGCATGCCTTGGCTCTAAACAGATTATGTTGCAATTTTTTTTCCTGATGATTCAAAACTATAAACTTAAAATTACCTAATTAAAAAGATAACAAACTACAACAAACTTGGACCTAAACTTTAGTTATGTACTTTGTCTGAAAGTAGATCATGTTAATAACTCTTCTTCCTCTTAGTTTATAAACACTGTCTAAGCATTAACTGAGCTTTCTTGGTTGGTTGGTTGGTTGGTGTCATTTTGAAAATATATTTTTTATTCTTTACCTGCTTTGGTAAATTAGGGATTTGGGCTTAAATATGTTTTTCTTAAAAGTCTATGAGTAACCTGGAGAAATAAAAGAAAAATAGCTGAAGAGAAATACCAATAATTTTGTTAAAATAAGAATTTTAAATAAGAATTCAAAGGTATGATTTTTATGAAAAATTCTCATTCTAAAGAGGGAATGAAGAATCTATACTTACTGCAGTCTCATGATAAATATTTAAAATATGATAAAGATGAAAAGTACTCCTCAGAAGTACTTACTTCTAACAGTTTCTTGATATTGCTAACACATTGAAAATGCTTCAGTTGATTAGGATATATTTTGCAGGATATGCCAAAGATCTCTTAGTTGTGAGAGAGCAAGGCTGCCTTCCTTCCTCTATTTTTTTTCTTTGTGCAGTTGATACCACCAAACCTCAATTTCCCCATTTGTACATTGGAGATAATGAAGTTTTCTAAATTTTTTCAGTCATTTTGACTGTGTAGGGTTCTACCAACATGGCATCTACAGACACCTTTAGATACAATTATAAAGTTATATTGGACTTATTGTTAGTGCTGAATAATATAGTGTTATTACTCACCTTCCTCTTCTCAAACAAATTTTTTACTCCTTCATTTACTCCAAATGGAGCCAAGTGGAGCCTCAATGCATCATATATGGTAGCAGGAGAATTTGGGGAGTCCATTTAGCCCTGTAATAGGCAGAGGTTAGAAATTATAATGGAGGAAAGAGGAAGAAGATTATTTCCCCTTATCTCTAAATTTATTGCAAATAGTTGCTGCTAAAAAAGAAGCAGATAATAGTGAGGAAAGGATGTAAGACTGATTATTTCTCTAAATCTCTTTTTCAAAGAAAGGAGGGAGGGAGGAAGCGAGGAAGAAAAGAATGGGACCTATTTCTCAAAGGAAGTTTTACACTAACCCACAGTATATAAAAGAGATAAAAGGTTGAAATAGCTCCTTCATTCTTTGCCAGTGACCCAAGAACTTCTTAAAAAGAATATGAGGATTCAACAGAGAATGGAGTGACATTCACTATGCTAACCACATCTTTTAAGGGATTGTGGCTAAGGAGGGAGTAGATGTGTGAAGACGGGATGAGTTAACACTTTAAGAACATCTGTTCTATGCCAGACATGGTGCAGAGGACACTATGTTTAAATTATACAATAACTATGTAGGGGAATTGTGTTTTGGTCAGTATCGCAGATGGGAAAGTAGAACTTGAAGGAAGTACATTACTAGGTTGTCCTGGATAATGGAACCAGTATTCAAATTAAGATTTGCTTCCAGGGGTGCCGGGTGGCTCAGTGGGTTAAAGCCTCTCCCTTCGGCTCAGGTCATGATCCCAGGGTCCTGGGATGGAACCCTGAATCGAGCTCTCTGCTCAGCGGGGAGCCTGCTCCCCGCCGCCATCCCCAGCTGCCTGCCCCCCTACCCCCCCGGCTGCCTGCCTCTCTGCCTACGTGTAATCTCTTTCAAATAAATAAACAGAATTTTTAAAAAAGATTTGCTTCCAAAGACCATGCTTTTGCTGAGGTAGAAACACAGTCATGCTCATACATTGCACATTTAGTCAAAGATCACAGTAGTAAGCTGGAGAGTAGCATAGTGTTTGGTAAACTAGATGGACCTATTTTGTGTTGTTGATTGCTCTTAATAAAACCTTTAAACTGCATCCACAGGCTATCTAAAAGGCAGATGTTGCATTTTATTTGTCTTTTGGGTTAAAGTGAGCTGTAAAAGGTAGTTTGCTAGGTTGGCAGCATTAAATATAAATTATAGATGAGATGAACCAAAAATTTGGCTGTTTCTAAATTTGCTTATAGGAGACTTTAGTAAAAATATATTTTTTCTTGAGATACAAAGAAGCATAATAATCTTGGTGGTGGAGTTGGATAAAATATATGTACAAATTTCATGTATCATTGCAATGAATGTTCTATATTTAGGCTAATAATCAATCTACACTTATCTATGGCATTTCCTATCAGTGTTACAACATGAAGAGATTGCGTGGGTGAATTGAACCAAAGGTAACAATGTAAGAGAGAAGACTTTCTATTCTGACCCTAAAATCAGAGTGTAGAATTGTTCATTACAAGCTAATCCTGGCAACTTCTATTTCCATCCATGACAGAGTAACTTGTAAATCTAAATCTCCTGCTAAAAACAACTGTAAAACTGAACAAAATGCATGAGACAACTTTTTCTAGGCATGAAAAATAGCAGAGGACTACAAGCCCTGAGAAGTCAGCCTTAACATGGGCCCAGGTTTCTGGATTAGGTGTACTATCTTGTCCCTGGGCAGGGAGCTAGAGCCAAGTAGTATGGTGGTCTCAGTGACTGATCTCAATATTGACTGGTCTCATATATATTGAATTGGAATCCTAGAGAAAGAATGGAAAGAAAGCTGAGTAGAAAACATGTTTGAAGAAGTAATGGCCCAAAGTCCCCCATATTGTAAGAAACACATCAACTTCCAGATCTGAGAAGCTGAACAAATCCTAGGACGATCTCTATGAACAAAACTATGCAAACTTCTGAAAATCAAAGTTAAAGAGAAAAATAATATCAGTACTGAGAACATTGATAAAAATGGTAGCTGCTTTTTCATCAAAACAGTGGAGGCTTGGATACTGGAAAATGCCCATACCCTAATTCCCAGGACCTGGGAATATGTTACCTTACATGACAAAAGGGACTTTGCAGACTTTAGAGTTACAGACCTTGAGATGGTGCCGGGGAGTGGGGGACAGATTATCCAAGTGGATCATCTACAATCACATAAAGTTAAATATAATTTTTAAGAGCAGAAAATTTTTGCCATCTGTGGCCAGAGAGAGATAAAACTCTGGAAGACACATTAGAGAGATGTACATCAATGGCTCTGAAGATGGTTATGAGCCAAGGAATGCAGACAACCTTTAGAATCTTGAAAAGATAAGGATGTGATTTCTCTTCCAGAGCATCCTGAAGGAACATAACCCTACTGACCCCTTGATTTTAGCCGAGTGAGATCCACATTGGACTTCTGAGCTGTAAAATAATAATTTCTGTCATTTTAAGCCACAAAGTTTGTGGTAATTTATTATGGTAGCAACAGACAACTAATATCTTTCAAATATGAAGGTGAAACTATGATATTTTTACATAAGTAAAGGTTGAGAGCATTTGTCTTTAGCAGACCTTTATTACAAGGCATTTTCACCAAAAAAAAAAAAAAAAAAAAAACAAAAAAAAAATGATGAGAGAACTAGTCGCTAGTAGAACTAAGACTAAGAAATTTTAGCGGAAGTTCTTCCAGGTGAAAGAAATGAGATCCATAAGATTGAATAACATTCAAAAGGAGAAATATGTCCTGTGTTGCTATTGCTGTTGTTGCTGTAGTAAGAATGGAAGCATCACTCTTTCCAACTCTGCGTCTTGAGTAGACTCTGGAAGTCAACAGATGCCCTTTCAGGGCAGTGATACGGGTTGAGAAAAAGGGTGGCCAAAGAGAAACTATGCCAAAGTCCTAAGAAAGCTGGTGTGGCTATCTTAACATAAAAGTGTACCTTCAGATCAGGAGCATACCAGATGTAAAGAGAGTACTTTTTTTTTTTCCTTAAGATTTTATTTGTTTGAAAGAGAAAGCATGAGCATGAGCAGGGGGAGGGGCAGGGGTGAGGGAGAACCAGAATCCCCATGGAGCAGGGAGCTTGGGCTTGATCCTAGGACCCTGAGATCATGACTTCAGCCAAATTCAGACATTTAACTGAATGAGCTACCCAGGCCCCAGGAGAGTTCTTTCTAATGATAAAAGGAACACTTCACCAGTAAGACATGGAAATCTTAAATGTGTAGGAATCTATTAAAACTATATGAAGTTAGGGGAAATAGACAAATCTGTAATTTCAGTTAGATGTTTGGAAATGCTCTCTCAGTGATTGCAAGACAACAAAATCCAATAAGAATATAGGTACAGAGGTCTGAACATCGTCAGCCACCTGAACCTAATGACCACTTGCAGAACACTACACTCAATAATGGCAGAATACATGTACCTTTCATGTACTCATGGCGTATGCACCTAGATCATCTTCTGGGCCTTAATATAAATCTCTATCAATTTAAGATGATGAAAGTGTACAGCATATGTTTCCCTGACCAATGTAACTAAATTAGGAGTCAAGTAAACTTTCATATATTTGGAAATTAAACACATCAGTTCCAAATAACCCATGGATCAAAGAAGTAGTCACCAGAGAAGTCAGACAATATGTTAAACTAAGTGATAATGAAAAGCATCACACATCAAAATTTGTGAGATGCAGCTACGCTGGTTCTTCAGAAAAAATTTGTAGATTAAATTGCTTACAATGGAAAAAGATATTAAAAATTAACCACTTCTTGGTGCTCAATAATTAGTATTTAGTTATTGCCAAGGTGCCATCTATATAGAAAGCTTGGCAAACAGTTTAGACAAATTTACAAAAAAATCTGGTACCTAAAAACAAACAAACAAACAAACAAACAACCAAAAAAAAAAAACCCAAAAAAACTGGTACTTGTGCAGTAGATTAATGTTACCTATAGTATTCAGTACCAATGATCATTCTTAAACTTGACAAGGAATTTCATTAGCATAAATTCTATCTTGTGGTGAAGGAAAAGAGCAATGAATTTGACAATGCTTAACATCCTGGTCCCCACTTCTTTCTCTGCCACTTACGACTGCTCTGCCTAACCCTCCTGGTTTTGATTTCCTCAGAGAAAAAATGATATCCACTTTACGACTATATGTCATAAAGTTGCTCTAGAAAATGTACACTATTGAGAAATGGTCTTTAAAGCACCAAGTGCCAAAATCAGTTAAGACAATTATCCTTATCAATGAAGGAAGCTAGAAAATATTCCTATTTCTGTTTTTTATTTATTGCTTATTTTGCCAGTGTAGTCATTTTCTCTGATTTTTAAATGTGACTTTGAACTCACCTAAGGTTGATATGAAAGATCTTCTATAGAAATCATCGGTTTATTTTTTTCCTCTCTTCCCCTATGATCCTCTGTTTTGTTTCTTAAATTCCACATGAGTGAGACCATATAATTTTCTTTCTCTGATTGACTTATTTTGCTTAGCATAATACCCTCTAGTTCCATCCACATCATTGCAAATGACAAGATTTCTTTCTTTCTTTCTTTTTTTTTTCTGATTGCTGACTAGTAAAACAAGATGAAATCAGAGAGGGAGACAAACCCATAAGAGACTCTTAATCATAGGAAACAAACTGAGGGTTGTTGGAGGGGAGGAGGTAGGGGGATAGGATAACTGGGTGATGGACATTAAGGAGGGCACATGATGTAATGGGCACTGGGCATTATATAAGACTGATTCATCACTGACCTTAACCTCTGAAATCAATAGACTATTATATGTTAATTAATTGAATTTAAATTAAAACATATTTAATTTGAAATAGAAAAGAACTGCCTATTATATATTTATATGCAAAATAGTAATATTTGTAAAACTGACATACATCATTTTTGTAACATATATGTATTAACTATGTGGCTATATAATAGGAATATTAATAAGGATATTAAAATAACTATAATTTTGATACTTCTTTAAAAAAATATCATACTGTTATTTTGTATTGGATCCTCACTGTGTGCTAGATATTAAGCTAAACATTTAGTTTTAATATGTATAACCTTATTTCATTCTTCTAAGATCCCTAATAAACAAATTTTCTTTTCTTTTTCTTTTTTTTTTTTTTTTAAGATTTTATTTATTTATTTGCCAGACAAATCACAAGGAGGCAGAGAGGCAGGCAGAGAGAGAGGGGGAAGTAGGCTCCCTGCTGAGCTGAGAGCCTGATGCGGGGCTCGGTCCCAGGATCCTGAGATCATTACCTGAGCTGAAGGCAGAGGCATTAACCCACCGAGCCACCCAGCCGCCCCAACAAATTTTATTTTCATTTCCTCCCCCAAAAGAAAAAGAAATCACTGCAAAATGAGACCAAAAAAGAGATTAGAAACTATAATGTTTGGAGCTTGAGCCACTTTCCTGGCCTGTGACAACTTTTAAGTCCTATTCATGCTCCTAAGTATAAGTCATTGTCTCTACTTCCTGGTCTCTGTTCTCTAGCCTCAGTTTACCCCACTTAACTCTAAAACTTTTGTGTTCTGTTTCATGAGTTTTGGGTATATGATCATGCAGTACCCTCTGCCCTGAATGTTTCAAACTTTGTTTTTAACTGAAACAGCTATTTTGACTCCTTCTATTTGGGGTTCAGTTATCCTCTTCCTCAGAAAGGGTTCCTCAGAACCCTTCCTCAGAAATCTCTTCCCCTCTACTCCCTCCCACAGAATCCTGCAGGTCATGCTGCTTTATGGCCCATGAAGTCGTGCTGCATTGTCTGTGTAGGAGTCTGTCTCATCTACAGTGCTCTAAGTGCTACAAGGGAAGGACCATATTTTATTCATTTTTGTACCCTTAGGGTATAGTAGAGTGCATAGTGCATATTAAAGACTCTACAAATATCCACTGAAATTTTAAAGATTGAATTGAATTGCTCATACTTATGAATATATCAGAAGTGTCATGGCAAGAAACAAAGCTCTAAAAAAGCCATAAGGAAATTATGGAATTTTCAGAGTTTTTTATTAAAATGTGGTTTCCAATAAATAATGTAAGTATTAATAATATTAAAATAGATATAAATGAAAATTCAGATACATCTTTCTTTAAATGAACTTGTTATATGGACATACTTTTTTTGGACATACATTTTTATGTGGGTAAGTGGAAAATTTGGAAATGATTCTTCATTTAACAAAGGAAAATTTGTTTTGCAAAATAGGCCACAAGATTTCTTTAAGTGGTGAACTGTTTATAGACAATAAAGTGACCAAGAAAGATTTAAAATGCTCATTTGCTGAGAACATGTGATATGCACAAAATTAATTGTATCTTAATTGAATGTGTTGGACATGGCTCTAAGATTTTCTCCCAACTTTAAAAGAAATATAGGGTATAATATTTTCAAAAGATTATATATTACTCCAACTAAAACTTTTAATGCAGGATCGATTGTCATGACTACTTCAACTAGTATGAGGAAGTTGGAAGGTTTCAATAGGGGAAAAGAACACAAAAAATAGAAACAGAGATTGCCAAAGCCTGAAATAAGTTCTGCAGAGAATGTGGGAGTCTTGGTCCTGATAGGATGTGGGATGGGAATTTTCCTAGCACTTTAGAACTTGGGCTCAAGTCCAAAACTGAAGGCAACTAGTGACAGTTGTTTCACATTCTAAGAGATGTACTAGATTTGTTCCTTATAAGATGTGTTGAGAAGTGGCCCAGTTGTCAAGTCCTGTCACTTCAAAGAACACTTTTAACAGCCCAGCAGTTCATTAGAGGATAATTTCTTGAAGGAAATTTGCAGCAATAGAGAACCCTGTGGAATGGGAGGATAAGCAGAAATGTGACCTCATCTCAACTCAAGGAAGGAGACTTCAAGAAACACCTTTCAATAAAAGATAAAAGAGAGACATTTGCTGGCAGGGTAGATGCTATCTTACAGAATGTGAGAAATGTCTTGGGAGAACTTTAAGTGTGTCCTCAAGAGCAATGCTTCACAATGGACACATACTTGGATAAGATTTAATAGAACTGAATTGCTAGAAAAATGAAATTACAAATCTTGCTGATCACATATTTTATATAGTAACATCAAATTGCTCAAAAATTTCTAAACGGTACTCTTAATTTCTGAACTTATTTTGTCAGGAATTGGTAATGGACTATTGAAGAATCAGCACTGGAGGTCTGGATGCTCCATAGAGTTTGGGCAGCAGAGGAACTAGAGCCTGATTCTTTTTAGGAGAAATGAGAAGGCATGAGGAGGGCTGGAGATGTGCAAAGTGGCAGACTGAGGCCAGAAAGGCAATTGTGCCTACAGTCTAAAAGCATGGTAGAGAGGGTAGTGTTTGTTTTCTTGTGGACAGGCAGATGCTGTGCAAGATGGCACAAGTTGTTTCGACAGGACTTTGTAGGAGAAGGATGCTTGCTTAGGGTCAAGGGGTCCTAAGGAATTTCCAGGAGTAGGAATCAAGGATCTTGCAAGGGAGAGGCTAGAGGATGTTTTACATGAACATCAGGAATTGCTCTGTGAGCCTCTGATATTTTGAACATTTGTCTTACACACAGGGCCATTTGATGACAAAGAAAGGTCTGTAAAAAGACCTGAGGTGGGGAGAAGGAGAGGAACTTTGAATTGAAAGAGAGATTGAAGTTTTGGCATTTGGTTAAATTGGATTTTTTTGGTTCTTAAAAAGTTCTATCGTGCCCAAAATTAAGCCAAAATTTGTGGGATCCACCCAAAATGTAACTGAGGGGTAAGGAAGAAATCCTAGCCAGCAGGTTTGAGAAAGGTTGTGAAGACAGATTCAAATTTTGTTTGTTCCTCTTCATATCGATCTGATTTAACAGTCTGGTTACAGTCTGTGTGAGCTCATGGTGCATAAATGACAATCCTTTAAATGCTCTGTCCTTCACATCTTTTGTCAGCAGCCTGACACTGGCTGGAAACATCACCAGGAAATGCCAAACAACACTTGCAAGATATATTCCAGAAATTACTGTTTTGATCTTGTTAAATTATCTTATTCCCTATGTTTCTGGCAGAAGAGTTTAAGTTAAGCAGTGGGGGTACGCAATTAGCTTTGGAATCTTCTGAAATGCCTAAGCTCAGAAGGTAGAAACAATTGAAGGAAGCCAGGAGAAATTGATTCACATGCTATTGGCTGCAAATAATAGAAACCCAGATGCCTAAGTTCTTAAATGACAGTAATAACATCTCATGTAACCAAATCCTACATAGGGTGGGTATCAGAGCTTGCTGACACTGTGCCTCAATGATACCAAGTTTGTTTGTAATCTTTTCTCCACTCTGCTGTTCTTTGAGTTGGTTTCATCATCACTTGGGTACTGAGAAGGCTGTGTCAGTTCTAAGTGATCTATTTATGGACACTATTACCAAGGTAAGGAAGAAAAGTCTCTTCTCACGCTTCTTCTCTTTTTCTAGAAACCCTCTAGTAGCCTCTCTTCACATCTCTCTGTCCAGAGTTGGCTCCTATTCCTGTTCCTGAATCCATTTTTGGCAATGAAAATAGAATTAGTCGTATTTCTTTGGGGCTGCTGCTGGAGTTGGGGTCAGTACTTATAAATTCTTCTCGTAAAGAGGAAAGTGGGTTATTTGGACAAAATTAGGTTCTGCTAAAAAGGGGGAAGAAGGAATAGATGCTGGATAGGCACCAGTACAGTTCACCAAAGACACGTAGGTTTCTGATCTTCAGGAAAGAGTGCTTTTGATGGCTGGAGATATGTCTAAACTGAATATGGCAATCCAGGTGAACGTAGCCCAATTACTGAAACTGCTTTCTGAATGACATCATGTCACATCATAATTAAGACACAGATTATTAAAAGGCTTATGTGTAGAACTGACTTTAAATTAAAAGACCTCTCTAGGGAGATACTGCATTTCAATGGAGGACCTTTATAAAATGTAGATTTCCCAGATACCCAATTGAGTTAGACCTGGATTAGACCACTGTGTCCACATTAGATGAATCATCCTGAAGTTTTAAAATGCTTTCCTTGTGTGAAACCTTTGTGTTAGACTAGAACAGGAAAAGAAGAAATATGTTTTTATGAGTATGGTTGTTTTTCTGCCTTTGTTATAAATGGAAAGTTATGAATGTTTCAAGAAATACTATCTTTTTAAGCAGTTAACTGTCAAATTACCGTAGTTAAATCCTGAGACAGAGATGAGGTTTTTATGAAACCTGCAACAATTCCAGAAGATTATTCAAACTTATGGCTTTTTTAAGCATATATTTTCCAGCAGTAATTTATTTAAACTTTTCTTGGAGCCATGATGTGTAGTTCTTGTTTTTCCAGATAGTACCTGAGCATAATAGTATGGTTGGAAATTTCCTTCTATCAGATCTATTTCTCTACAGAATGATATTTAATGCCAGATTAGTTCCTTCACAAATAATACTTGAGGAAAATTTTCACTTCTTTTACTGGCAGCTCATATTAATGTTCCTCACCGTGAATGCCAGATTTCGAAGAAAAAGAAATCCCAGAAGAGAAACATTGTTTTCTCTCTCTCTCTCTTTTTCTTTCTTTCCTTCTTCACGTATTTTTGCTCTGTGGTTTTTCTTGGTTAGATGGTTTTCTTTTAAGTTATCCTCCATCTTTCTTTCTTGTTCACTCCAGGAATGCAAACTTGACCTTGACTTTAAGGTCAAAACATTTTCAGACTGTGCAGTCAGCAGAGAATTTAAAAAAAAAAAATCAATGTGAAACATATTAGGAAGGAATAAGGGTAAGAGTAATGCAGAAGTGCTGGGAAGTCATGCAGGAATTGGAAATAACTGAGGTAATACTTAAAGTAAGACTTTACCAAGCAGAGATTTTTATGATTCCTTTCCCTTTTGCTTCTCTTTTCTTATGTGGGGGCGGGTTAGAATCATGGTAATTTAAATTCTAAATCACTAAACAAAGCGTTTTCAGGGGCCAGTAATTACTCTTGACATGTAAAATTGAAACTTCTGTTTCAATTTGCAACCCCCCTACCCCCAAACCCTTTTTTTCTTTCTCTGTTTCTAATGAAGGTGGGGAAAATGACAAGTCCACATACCTGATATGGTATGTAAGCTTAGGAGTATTTCTTGAAAGTCCACTGCTGAAAATTGAACTAAATGTTTTGAGGACTTTTATATCCACATTGGAAGTAAATCTAATTTTAAATAATAACGTATTTTGATTTTATAAAGATACAAACCACAGTATAAAAGCTGAATAGGGTTAAATAGAATCACAGTGAAAACTTTTATTATTAAACTATGTTGGTCTTTCTAAAATCTAGCCACAGACCTTGGAAAGAAAGTAAAAGAAATGTTAGATCAGTTATCATTTATGACAAGGCTTATCTTCTCTTTCCCTCCTTACTTACCATTCAGGCCAAGAACAAATTAGGTATAGGAAAAAAAAAAATCCCACTATTTTTTGAAGCTGGATATTTAGTAAAACTTCCCAAAGTAGAGAAAGATCAGAGAAAACTTTAACCTTTATATATATATGTGTGTGTTATAAGTGTGCATATCCTCTCTATATATGCAAATGTGAAATGACAGATTTTTAATCATATTGCCGTACAGAAATCGAGTTTGGCTGAATTTAAGTAATTATTAAGCCAGACTATTATGCTATCTGGGAAATGTAAAATGTGTTCTCAAAAAGATTAATATTAAATACAAAACATCTCTGAAAATCTAACTTCAACATATGTTATACTTGAGATAGAACTATTCTATAATTCAGATTGCTAGATGTATACATTAAAGATGATTCTGTATAAAATAAACCTTTGTTACCTAACATTCTTTCAAAACTTGTTACCTTTGCACTAACCTCACATACTTAAATTTTATAAAAGCGCAAGATGCACTGAGAACAGAGCTCTGGGTAGGCTCATTGATAACCATAAGTGTCAATTACTGGCCCGAATGGGTATTGATGATTTAGTCCATATCATAGTTGAAAGTGAGGAAAACTGAAAGCTCTTTTTCTTCTCCCTTTGAAAGCATTTGAAATAATTCCCTGGAAAAGAACAAAATCTATTTTAGGGGCTGAGTAGGGAAGTTAGAGGTTGAACCATTTCTTTGATCAGTATCATGAGTTCAAAGGTTGTTTCTACGGACATCTTATCTCACATCAACATCTTATTTCCGATTGGACAGATTCTCTTAAAGGGTCAAAAAAAGACAAAGACTTCCAAGCCAAATCAAATACATGTATTTTAATTCATGGAAAATCAGCAGGGAAACAAGAAAGATTCTCTCCACTAACATTGATTTTCCTTGTATTTATTTTTTCAGTTGGAACACTCCAGGCAAAAATTCACTTGGCTTCAACTAATTTGCAAATACCATCATTCACTGCTGTTTTGCTACCCATTTCTCAAATCTCAATTAAATGTGATGACAGTTTACTTGCTAGAAACACACAGAAAGGTTCTTTCCCAACCAGAGGGCTTCACTCATTTCCTGCTAGTGGACTTGGCAAGAGGAGTCAAAACATCCATTACCGAGGCTGAGTTTTAATTTAGCAGGTTATCACCAGAGTCAGCTAAATAATTATAAAATCCTTTACAAATGCAAACCACAACAGAAATGTATATAACGGCTGAGAACAATATCTAGATCATGAGACTTGTTTACAAGGAGTTTTTAAAAAGACAATTTTAGGTTCCTACTTGTGGAAACTTGTATAACCTTCTGAGGCACCCTGAGTTTGGGCTAAAAAGTGTCTTCTCTCTGCAAATAATTTTTATATTAAAACCAAAACAAGAACAATAAACTTGCTTTACTAATTTCACAACAACAATAAAGACTGACTCTACAAATCTTGATTCTCTGGCTCAGTCTCTACAGTTCCTATAAACCTAAAAGCAAGGAGTGAGATGAGACCCATTTTTGCCCTCAAGAGATGCCAACTGATGGAAAAAAGAATGTATTACTTTTCCCTTATTTCTTCTACATGCATAAGTTAATATAAATCTATGAAATGTAAAATTGAATGTAAATAGAATTCTAATTAAATATGTGTATGGTCCTACTTTGACAGTAATAGGACCTTAACAAATTGCAGAATGTTGGGAATATCTCTGTGTATAAAATGGGTACCCACTTCATGTTAACAGCTGCTCAACAAATGTTAGCTACAAAGGATAAAAACAAACTATAAGGAGTCTTTGACAGAGACCAACCCATCAACCCTCCTCTTTATAGCTAGAGAACCAAAGCCCAAGTGGTTGAAAGACTTGCCCACCTCCTAAGTGGGTGACTGGCAGCCAGGCTCCGTGACTCCTCTACCTCATCACTGTCACAGAACCTCTCTGGGCCTCAGCTCATCATTTGATAACAAGAGTAACTCTACCTGCCCAGGGGTTATCGATCAAAGGTAATAGAGGTTGTGAGAATTCCTTTAAAATTTTAATTCACGGTAGAGTGCCTTGCGTGTGGCAGGCACTCCATAAATCTCTGAGGAACGGAATTTGTCAAATAGCTATGCTGAGGGCTGGCTCTGATTCACTCACTGTGAATCAAAGCTTGCTGTGCTTGTCCAGACTCTTTAATCAGGCTTAAGCAAGCAGCCCCTCTGACCTCGATCGTTTGGTGGGTGCCGTCCCCCGCGCTATGGGAGCAGTCACAGGCAGCCTCCACCTGCTCACAAGTGCCAGCATGGGGACTTTTGTTTTGGTTCAGAAACTAAGGAGCACTCTGCTTGACCCCAGTAAACCTCTCACCGCTGCTTTTAGGAGCCAAACTGTCCCAGCCAATCTAGCTGCCCCTGGCAGCCTTCATTTTCTCCACTTTCCTAAGACAGAAAAATCACAGGTGGGCGGTATTTCTCTCTGTGATATCTTCTAGTCCCAGGGCAGATGGAGTTGTGAACGATGGCCCAGAGGCCTGCTGGCCCTTACTGACTGCAGGACTCCCTGCCTGGCCTGGGTATTTATTGTCTTTGGGTGGGTTGCCTTTCACAGAAACAGAGAAGATGTGAGAGAGGGCAATTGGTTCTGAAAATGGGGAAGAAGGAAAAAAAAATGCTAAGTGCTAAAATGCTAAAAACCCACTCCATACGGAAGCATTTAAGGGGTCTTACACCCTCTGGTTTTGTTTTGGCTGGCCTTGCAGAGAGCTTGCATTATCTGTGGACTACAAACAAACAAACAAACAAACAAAAAACAACCTGCTACGGTTCTCTTTATCTAGTGAGTACACCATTGCACATGGTTAATTGTATTTACACATTTTGACTCAAGGACATTTTAAAAAGGGAACAGCTGTGGGAATGTTTTTAAAGGGCACAGAGTGAGGAGAGGTAGGTAGGACTGCTGCTGTTCCACACTGCTCTCGGCCTCTTCTCTTCTCTTTCTTCTCTGTTGCCTCTCCTCCCTATGCTCTTCCTCTCAGCCATCACTATACTCCGAACACAGCAACAGCAGGATAGCTTTGGTACCTGTCTGGAGGAGAAGGAGAAGTAGAGTCAGAAGATCAGGGAAACAAAGGACAGGAGAAGACGCAGGCAGAGACTGCTTTGGGAGAGTCATATGTGAGGGGACGAGTTAGTCTCTGCACACCTCTGTTGGAGTGGCAGGCTTGACTTCCCTCTGACTTGTCTCCCAACTTGAAAATTATGGTTTATCAGTACTCACGAGCTCCTAGAACAAGTGATTAGTAACTCACGGGTCAGCAGATGAACGGTACACAGAGATTGCTGATTGGTGCGACTCCATAGCCATTGGGAGTTAACATGAGCTGTGTCATCACGGTCATATCTCTTGACCTCTCTAACCCAATTTCCTCATCTATTAGATAGGGATGATGCCTGTTCTATTTTCCTCACAGAGCTAGTTGAAGAAATAAACGAGATATGGTTTGTGAAACCATAAAGCAGGATGTCAGTCAAGGATATATAGCAATTTATAATTTTGTTTCTATTTTGTCTTATAGAAGAACTTGTAAACTGAATGTCGTAAGGTTTCTCCAGCATATAGGTTATAGGTGATTTCTCATTTCGAGTTAAACTTGAATTCTGTAGCAGATAAGGACGTGGATAAAGAATTTTGTAATGGCCGGTCTACTCACTCAGACATGCATGTCATTCCTAAGAAGTCCACCCCAGGTATTTCTGTGGGCCACAAATGGTAACTTATGTGGCCACACACCTAGGCCAAGGTTCTACTCACCACAGATCTCTGGGGCTCTTCCCACCAGCCTCCAGCCATTTGAAGAGTGGATCCTTGCCCAGCTGCCTGGCTCCAGAAGTCCTCCGTCCTCATGGCTCACGAAGTGGTGGTCTGGGAAGTAAGAAGGGAAGAGCTTCCTGGATTCACTGTTATACCCAATTCAATGGGCCCCTCAGTTGAGTGCAGAGGAGCTTTGTCTGAGTTCAGTCAAGTGCTGAGGGCAGGGCTGTTGCAAGTGGTGCTAGGACTGGTGTAGTAACTGGACTGCTTCTCTCTCAATCTCTGGCCCATGGCTGAGGCAGGCTGATCATGCCTATCTCAGTCCTCTTGAACATTATCCTTCACAAATTGTGTAAGACCCTCCTGACACTGGGGCTTCCTTTACTTTCTACCACCCTTAGCTCCCCCTGCCTATCTGTATGCATTTGATTCCTAGTTGGGAATATGGTTTGGCATTTTTAGGATATTCCTCATCCATCATATAAATCAGCCGATGAGTGAGAACAGTTTAGTGGACAGGAGTTTCTTCTAAACCTAAATTCCAGTTTTACCTGCATCTTAATTCCAGCCTAACTAGGGTTGTCTTATCTATCCCATTCATACTTCTTGTTTGGAAACCTCCTCTGAATGGCATCCTGACAGGCCCTTTACAGTTACATAAAATAATAGATTTTTTTTTTAACTAATGTCCTGGAGAAATACACTACATCTTTTTTTTTTTTTTTCCTAGAACCCTATATACCTAGGATTCACTTTATGTTTCAGATGTTAAAGGTTTAAAATGGGGACTATGTGAGAGCCTAATATTCTTTTATGTTGCTGAGGAAATTAAAAAAAAAAAAAAAAAAAAGCCAAATCAATCGTGATTAGGTTGAAAAGTTGGTTCCTTAGGAAAAGGATTCATGGGGCTTAAAATAAATTTTCATTATTGACAATTTTTTACATTCATGTGTCTTCTAGCCCATGACTTCAGCAACATAGGAACTATCTTTACCATTTATCTTAAAAACCATGAAGAGAGCATTCACTTGATCATTTCTATATTATTCAGTGTTAGCACTGTAAAAAGGTGCTAAACAGAGTTTTTATCCATGAGAAACTTAAAATCTATACCAAAGAATAATTTATGAATCCAGTCACTCAGCCAGCATATATTTATTGAGTGTTTATTATGTGCTAGATGCTGGAGTGACACAAAAAAATGAACAAGATGTAGATCCTGCCTGGAGGGGTAGCAGTTGATTTCCTCAAGACCCTCTATTAGAGTATCATAACATTCAGGGCTCAGCCAGGAGTTACACTGATCATAAATCGATAATCTCATTTCAGGGCTCAAACACAGAGATGGCAAATAAAGCCCAGGCCTGCCCCAGGCAGTATTGACTGAAGCAACAAATGACTTATAATAGCAAGAAGCAATGCATAATTTTGTAACCAAGAATGAAAGAAAATCCCCCCTTCTCTCAATCCCTTTTACTTAAATAGCATTTGGATTAAAAAAAAAAAATCCACAAAGTTTATGAGATCTTGCCATTTACAAGTTTGTGGCTGGAACTAGAGGTTATTATGCTAAGTGAAACAGGTCAATTAGAGAAAGACAATTATATGATCTCACTCATGTGGAATTTAAGAAACAAAACAGAGGATCATAGGGGAAGGGAGGGAAAAATAAAACAAGATGAAGTCAGAAAGAAAGACAAACGATAAGAGACTCTTAATCATAGGAAACAAACTAGGGGTTGCTGGAAGGGAACAGGGTGGGGGATGGGGTAATTGGGTGATGGGCATTAAGGAAGGCATGTGATATAATGAAAACACTGGGTGGTTTGTTTGTTTGTTTGTTTTAACAAAATATATTTAATTCCTTTGAAAATAAGATTTTCTCAAGTATATTTGTATTTGAATTTTTTTAAAAAAAGACGTTTCAATTTTCAGGGAACCTGCATTACTTTTTTTTTTTTTACTTTTTTTTTTCTTTTCAGCGTAACAGAATTCATTGTTTTTGCACGACACCCAGTGCTCCATGCAATACGTGCCCTCCTTAATACCCACAACCTGGCTCCCCCAACCTCCCACCCCCTGCCCCTTCAAAACCCTCAGGTTGTTTTTCAGAGTCCATCGTCTCTCATGGTTCACCTCTCCTTCAAATTTCCCTCAACTCCCTTCTCCTCTCCATCACCCTACGTCCTCCATGTTATTTGTTATGCTCCACAAATAAGTGAAACCATATGATAATTGGGTCTCTCTGCTTGACTTATTTCACTCAGCATAATCTCTTCCAGTCCCGTCCATGTTGCTACAAAAGTTGGGTATTCATCCTTTCTGATGGAGGCCTAATACTCCATAGTGTATATGGACCACATCTTCCTTATCCATTCGTCCACTGAAGGGCATCTTGGTTCTTTCCACAGTTTGGCGACCGTGGCCATTGCTGCTATAAACATTGGGGTACAGATGGCCCTTCTTTTCACTACATCTGTATCTTTGGGGTAAATATCCAGTAGTGCAATTGCAGGGTCATAGGGAAGCTCTATTTTTAATTTCTTAAGGAATCTCCACATGACTCTCCAAAGTGGCTGCACCAACTTGCATTCCCACCAACAGTGGAAGAGGGTTCCCCTTTCTCCACATCCTCTCCAAAACATGTTGTTTCCTGCCTTGCTAATTTTGGCCATTCTAACTGGTGTAAGGTGGTATCAATGTGGTTTTAATTTGAACCTCCCTGATGGCTAGTGATGATTAACATTTTTTCATGTGTCTGTTAGCCATTTGTATGTCTTCATTGGAGAAGTGCCTGTTCATATCTTCTGCCCATATTTTGATATGATTATTTGTTTTGTGTGTGTTGAGTTTGAGAAGTTCTTTAGAGATCCTGGATATCAACCTTTTGTCTGTACTATCATTTGCAAATATCTTCTCCCATTCCGTGGGTTGCCTCTTTGTTTTGTTGTTTCCTTTGCTGTGCAGAAGCTTTTGATCTTAATGAAGTCCCAAAAGTTCATTTTTGCTTTTGTTTCCTTTGCCTTTGGAGACATATTTTGAAAGAAGTTGCTGTGGCTGATATCGAAGAGATTATTGCCTATGTTCTCCTTTAGGATTCTGATAGATTCCTATCTCACGTTGAGGTCTTTTATCCATTTTGAGTTTATCTTTGTGTACGGTATAAGAGAATGGTCGAGTTTCATTCTTCTACATATAGCTGCCCAGTTTTCCCAGCACCATTTATTGAAGAAACTGTCTTTTCTCCACTGTATATTTTTTCCTGCTTTGTCGAAGATTATTTGACCATAGAGTTGAGGGTCCATTACTGGGCTCCCTACTCTGTTCCACTGGTCAATGTGTCTGGTTTTATGCCAGTACCATGCTGTCTTGGTGATCACAGCTTTGTAGTAAAGCTTGAAATCAGGTAATGTGATGCCCCCAGTTTTATTTTTGTTTTTCAACATTTCCTTAGCAATTCAGGGTCTCTTCTGATTCCATACAAATTTTAGAATTATTTGCTCCAGCTCTTTGAAAAATACCGGTGGAATTTTGATCAGAATGGCATTAAAAGTATAGATTGCTCTAGGCAGTATAGATATTTTAACAATGTTATTCTTCTGATCCAAGAGCATGGAATGGTCTTCCATCTTTTTGTGTCTTCTTCAATTTCTTTCATAAGTGTTCTGTAGTTCGTCAAGGACAGATTCTTTACCTCTTTGGTTAGGTTTATTCCCTGGTATCTTATGGTTCTTGGTGCTATAGTAAATAGAATCAATTCTCTAATTTCCCTTTCTGTATTTTCATTGTTAGTGTATAAGAAAGCCACTGATTTCTGTACATTGACTTTGTATCCTGCCATGTTGCTGAATTGCTGTATGAGTTGTAGTAGTGTGGGGGTGGAGTCTTTTGGGTTTTCCATATAAAGAATCATGTCACCTGCGAAGAGAGAGAGTTTGACTTCTTCATTGCCAATTTGGATACCTTTTATTTCTCTTTGCTGTCTGATTGCTGTTGCTAGGACTTCTAATACTATGTTGAACAAGAGGGGTGAAAGTGGGCATTCTTGTCGTGTTCCTGATCTCAACAGGAAGGCTGTGAGCTTTTCCCCATTGAGGATGATATTTGCTGTGGGTCTTTCATAGATAGATTTTATGAAGTTCAGGAATTTTCCCTCTATCCCTATAATTTGAGTGTTTTAATCAGGAACGGATGCTGAATTTTGTCAAATGCTTTTTCTGCGTCAATTGAGAGGACCATCAGTGATATTGGTCTGAAATTCTCCTTTTTGGTGTGGTCTTTGCCTGGTTTGGGGATCGGGGTAATGCTGGCTTCATAAAAAGAGTCTGGAAGTTTTCCTTCTGCTTCAATTTTTTGAAACAGGAGAGTAGGTGTCATTTCTTCTTTGAAAATTTGGTAGAATTTCCCAGGGAATCTGTCAGGTCCTGGGCTCTTGTTATTTGGGAGGTTTTTGATCACTGCTTCAGTCTCGTTACTAGATATCGGTCTATTCAGGTTGTCAATTTCTTCCTGGTTCAATTTTGGGAGTTTATAGTTTTCCAGGAATGCATCCATTTCATCTAGGTTGCTTAACTTATTGGCATATAACTTGATAATAACTTCCGATGATTGTTTCTACTTCCTTGGTGTTGGTTGTGATCTCTCCCTTTTCATTCATAATTTTATTAATTTGAGCTTTCTCTCTTTTCTTTTGGATTAGCGTGGCCAATGGTTTATCGATCTTATTGATTCTTTCAAAAAACAAGCTTCTCGTTTCATTGATACGTTCTACTGTATCTCTAGTTTCTACCTCATTGATCTCTTCTCTAATCTTGATTATTTTCCTTCTTGTGTGTGGAGTTGGTTTAATTTGTTGTTGATTCTCCAGTTTTTTAAGGTGTAGAGACAGCTGGTGTATTATGGATTTTTAAATTTTTTTGAGGGAGGCTTGGATGGCTATGTATTTCCCCCTTAGAACCCCTTTGCTGTATCCCATAGGTTTTGGACCGAAGTGTGTTCATTAGCACACTGGGTGTTATATGCAACTGATGAATCACTGCAGTCTACATCTGAAACCAATAATATACTTAGGTTAATTAATTGAAATTAAATAAAACAGAATTTTTAAAAATCCACAAAATTTATATTAAAGCTAACATAATGCACTAATGCTAATATAATGTGCTAATGCTTTGTTTGGCTGAGAAGGGTAGGGTTTGGAGGATGTTATCTTGGGGAACAGAGTGGGTTTTGAGAGTCTGGGTTTCAACTCCAATTTTTTCATGTATTCCAGGTGTGATCTTGGGCAAGTTACTGAAGTTCTGAGCGCCTCTCTTTCTGTTTCTCCACCACTAATTGAAGATGAAAATAATAGTATCATCTCTCAGGGTAATGGTGAGGACTGACTGATAGTAGGTTCTCAGTACAATGCTAGCACATCTACGTGCTGGGATGCCTATGTCTGCATCCCAGCTCCTGAAGTACAGAAATAATCTTGAAGACAATTATTATCGACCTCCTTATCCTGTTGGTTTTTTTTTTTTTTTTTTGTCTATAAAGTCACTAGCTAAGTTAGAAGTGGGCAGCAATGAGGCTGGATGATTACAGAGAAAATAAAGGGTGATTCTCAGTATAAGCAAAATTATGAATAATCTCTAGGGTGGTTAAAATGGTGATTTGGTAGTAATAGCTTCAGGAAATTTATCAGTAGCAAAACTGGGAGTGTTATTTCATCAAGAATTAATTTTTCTCAGAAAATCTCTGATTTGGTATTTATTCATTTTTATTTATGGTATATATGTATCTGTTTACCTATGTTCATGAATATCTGTTTAGCTTGAAAATAATTTGATAGCTTACAAAATTGCATATTATATAACAAGATAATATTAAATTGAAATTAGTAGAAAAAATTAGATAAAGGGGAAAAAAAAGGTAGGAAAAAGAGACTGACTTGTACATGAAATTATACCTTGAAGTCCCACACACTTCCTAGGAGTGGCCCACCAAATTGACTCTAAGATGTCTCCTGAGCAACTTCAAGAAAAGAAATGAAAGCAATAATACAACGCATTACAATCGATGATTAAAAAAACAAGGTAATTGCTCAGGAAGAAAGTAGTCATTACTGGTACTATGATCAGAATGGTTTCTCCATGGTGCTTAGTTTTAATATTTGTCAGAAATTTGGAATATAGTGATTAAACAGTCATCAGTAACTGTTTACTTAGCCCTTGTTGCATAGAAATTATTGTGTTAGGTGCTATAGATACCTAAAACCATACCTACCCTCAGAGAATATGCATCCTATAGAGAGTATAAGTAATAGATTAATATACTAAGTTCAAGGTAGATAGTTATAATGAGAGATAACTGTGTGGTGTTAAAAAAAGCAATTTAAGTCTCATACCAATCTATGGACCACCGCAGGAGAAGATATTGTAACAAGTATGTTCTTTGTACTTTCTACTAACTATGCTAGTTTCTATAGTGGTTTTTAAATACTTAATGATTCTTGAATGTGGATTTTAAAAGCCACAGAGTGCAGTATAATGCATAGCCAATTCAGAACTATTAAAGGTAACTGGGGGGAGGACTTGGCATAGATACCAGAAGCCTGTGGATTATTTTATCCCCTGTTCCTGTATACAAGTTAGATCATGAATTTATAAACTTCCTATCAAGCCTCACATCAGTCCATCATCTCAAATTGTCAAAAATTGGTTCTACAATTTTCAGAGAGAGCAAAGCAAAAATTCACTCTCTTGGACATCTGTTATATTATGGGAGTAGTACTGGGCGTGGAATTACAAAAATGAAATTTGGTTCTTTTTCTGAAGGAAAAGAATTTGCTGTTTAGGCAGGGATACAGGTGTATAAACAAATGATAGCAACATGACAGGTGCCAATAGACATATGCAAGAAGAGAAAAGACAAGCTCTGCCTAGCAGTACAGTGAAAAGGCCACGTTTACCTGACATTTGAGTTTCTTCTTGAAAGATGAGCATTTTGCTGAGTAGAGATTGTACGATAGGGACGATATTCATCCCTGCTAGAGGACATATTCCTGGAGCACCTCCCAGCCTCTCAGTGTAATATTTCCTAAGTACCTATCAAGGATTCCGTACGGGGTTAGATGGTATGATAATTATGAAGAAATGGAGGATTTGCTATTAGTCTTCAGAATGTCTGCTTGTAATGAGTAGATTAAATTTTCCACAGACCTTCAACAGTGATTAAGAGGTCACAACTATAGGTCTTAAATGGTGTGTTATAACATAAATTCTGTGGATTAGAGGAGAGCATGATTACGTAATTTAGAGGGACCCGGGCAGGCCTCCCAGATAGGGTAAGGCCTAACCTGTTCCTTGAGAACTGGGCTAGCATTTGGATGGTGGTTCAACAGTCCCGTTACCACATTTAGTGAGTCCCTTCTATGGGTCAGGTTTGTGAATGAGAAGGCAGCCTCAGAGTCAAGAGAGAATTGGGGTCAATGAAGTGTGGGTCTCTGAGAAAACCTGGTAAGACCAGAGAGCTGGGGCTGAGAGACTGTGGGAAAAGAGTACAGAAGGAAACAAGACTGGGCAGGATACCTTTAGCTGGATTAAGTAGTGTTCAGAAAGGCAGTGGCTTTTATATTTAGAATGTATGAAAATGAGGAGTCAGTGGAGGGTTTTCAGTGTGAGAGGAAGCTGATGAAAGAAGTACACAAAGAAAATTAATTTTCCTCATGATATGTTAGGACTAGAAGGGATTGGAGAGATGTCTTCACTTACCACTGTCTCCAGATTCCTACTGCCATCATTCAACGGAAAAGAACATTAAGGGCTAAAGAGGTTATGGGATCTGCCTGAACCCAAATATAGTAGTCATGACTGCATTTCAGGCCCCTTCTCTCTCTCCCAGCAGTTTGTGTGTTCTGTGGGCTGGATGGCTGGGTAGTCGAGGGGAGAGGAGCCTCAGGGAGTCCAGCATCCTTGCAGTGGGACCACCCAGGCTGGATGTGGAAGGGAAGGTGGGAGGCAGGTTTTGGCTCAGTCTATGTTACAGCCATGGAATCAGAATGTTAGAGCTTATAGAAAACTTCAACCTCATCCAGCCTAGCCTACTTCTTTAGAGGAGAAAGTGGAGGGCCCAGCTGGAAAGTGATTCAATACAAGGTGGCAATCCAAAGGTAGAACCAAGGCCTGATTTTAAGCACAGCTATTTTTCTTCCAGCAGGTTCTCTCTCCTTTAGATCCTGTGTTTTTTACTGGTGGGTTCCATTCTCTCTTCCCAGTTAGTTGTCTACTCATGTGCCTTGGCCCCTCTGTCAAAGAAAGACATTATTATTTGGGGCCAGGATCCTGGAGCTGCTCAGGGACTGGTCACTTCTCCGACTCAGTTCCCCCGTGTGTGGGGTGGAAGGCACAGAGAGTGAGGCGCAGAAGAAGTGTCTTCTCTCTGGACATGTCTTTCCCAGAAGCCATGTCTTTCCAGGAGAGGTAGGGACATCAGGGATAGCTGATACCTGGGGCTGCTGGGGAAGATGTTTTTCGAATGGCAGAGCAAGGCAGGATGAGAATCACTTCACCAAAGCCCTGCTTGTAACTCCAGCAGGAAAGGAGTGTCCTGTCCGCAGTGTGAGTGACAGCCGGAGTCCAAGGTGACTGAAAGAGGAGGAACCAGTTGGGAGAAGCACGGACAGAAAATGGGGGAGATGTTTCAGAAATTCAAACACAAGAATGTTTGCAAATAGTGTTAAAAGGCAGTTAGGAACAGGTATCTAGATTTGATCATTTTAAAAATAAACAGGACCCTGTGTTAATATACTTGTTCTAGGTGGTCTCTCCACCCCTGCCCTGCCCCTACCCTGGGTCGCAGCTTATATCTTTGACTGTGGTAAACAATATGTGGACACTCACACTTTAGGTATCAGGGATCAAATGAAACCTTAAAAGAACAACTGGCCTCTAAATAACTAAGAGAAGGGGCGCCTGGGTGGTGGCTCAGTGGGTTAAAGCCTCTGCCTTCGGCTCAGGTCATGATCCCAGGGTGCTGGGATCTAGCCCCACAGCGGGCTTTCTGCTCAGTGGGGAGCCTGCTTCCTCAGTATAAATAAACATGATATGGTTAAACAAATGTAATTACCTTCCCCTAACTTTTGTCTTTATAAATACTTTTTGTACAGTGTGAAATTCCAGATTGCATATTATGGCCATTCAGTTATTTCCATGCTAATGTACATTTATTATGAATACACACAACACTTTTTCTCACTTGAGAGTATAGGTGTATGTTTATAATAAAGAGAGTCAGTATCCCTGAACTTCATTCACATAACTGCACAGTATTTATTCATTCATTTAAATTGAGTTGGGATTTATCTATATGGCTTATATGACTATATTTGGAGAAGGCTAAGTTGCAGAAATATTGTAACATAGACAATGGTATTAACATATTCAGATCTGCAACTCAGCCCTTGCTGCTTTACACATGTAATTAGGTTGTTTCCATGGTAATGATCTAATTATGGGCTTCTCCTTGGCCTTGTGTAATCACATTTGCTGCATTTTGGCAGAGATGTTTTCCTTATTTTGTTGAACTGCAACACTTGACAAGATGTTCTCTCTTAAGATGAATAATGATTTTTCTTGGCGGAAAAAAAGAAAAAAAATGAAACAATACCTTCAAAAGTGATTTGAGAGGGATTATAGATATTTGACAAATCATGCCAGTATTAAGGTATCTATTGCTCTCGAAAGCATGATCTGTTTTTATCTTTTGTGTAGGTGTCATTACTGATGGAACTCACAGGAGATTCTCATTTAAAAAAAAATAACAAACATGCATGCTATTTAAATATATCATTTCCAAGGGGCCTAGGAACCTGAAGAAAATGTTAGGTCAAGAAAGAGAAAGCTCCAGAGGGCTTGGCAGAAAGAGAACCAGAGACTGTATTCAACAAGAATATTCTATTGCAATTGACAAGGCTATTCATGAAGAGATATTTGATTATGGTTACCATGGCAGTAGGAAACACCTGAAAAAATCAATTAAAGCTTATTTCGGCAGGGATCCAAATACAACCCTTTATTCATTTGCAAAAGAAGACAGGAAATGTAAATACTTGTAGGAAAGACAGCTTTATTGTCACGTGGTCCCCTCAGAAAAACTCTGGAATATTACGAGAATAAAAGTTTAACTCTTTTATATTTTTAAAATTCCTCTGCATTATAAAGCATTTTATGTTGTAGACTTTATACCGCAAGAATGTATATACTAGGTGGCAGAGGCTGCTTTCTCTGAGAGTTAACAAGAAGGTTTATGGGCTCTGATGGTACAATGTCTGGGCACCAACACCCAGGGGCTAAGAACTGAAAGTCCTCATCCTTTAACTATAATGGAAATTTAGAATTAGTGGATCAGAGCTCTAAGGACCCAGCATATTGAAATTGCATTCTGAATATCATTTCATAGGGAATAGAGTGGGTAGATAAAGCATTTTTTATAACCTAATTGATTAAAGGGCATAAACATAGCATAGTGCTTGGGAATAATTATAATGATAATAACTGACCTATTTCTAGCAAATCCATCCTTATAAAATAGCATATGGTTTGGTTTTAGATGTATATAGTATTATTTTCCTAGGAGTAAAGTGGTATTAATGAGATATTTAGTTATTATTTGCATAGAACTATTAAGAATGTTGATGTCCTTCTTTAGATGCATTCATTCATTGAAAAAATATTTCTTCACTACTTGTAATACACCAGGCACTGCAAAAGGTCCTGGAAATAATGGAAGGAAGGATAGAGGCATGATTGTTGCTCTCAAGTTATTTATTATTTTTTGGAGTAAACACGCTAATTTCAACCCTAAGCTAAGTAGTCTAATACAGGGAATCTTAGGGTAAGATGGGAGCACAGAGGGCAGGGGCCAAAGACAACATGGGACACAGACTACATATCACAGAACTAGCGCAGGCGAGGTAGTGGGGCAGGAGCCTGTGCGGTACGAGGGGGTTGAGGAGAGATGAAGCTGGAGTTTGACCAGGGTTCTAAGCACCACAGCCCTTGCCAGTCATGCCCATGGCTTGGCCCTGAGCATAATCAGAATGTATTAAAAGTTTCAAGCAAGGGAACATTATGAGCTGACTTGTGATACCTGCTGCTGCTACCTTTGGCAAATGATTTTTAGAAGAATCAATCTGAGAAGTTACATCCTGAAATATTTAAACTGCTTCCTGGGCCTGGTCTTAGGTGAAGCACTGTACCTCCCAAGGACATCATCCTATCTTTTCCAAGGGCTTTCTTAGCTCCATTCCTCTGTAATGATGTGGTTTGTTTTTCTTTGTATACAGATTTGTCTATAGTGTGAATATACATGTATGTGTGAGTGAATTATCTTTGATTACTCAGAGCTCTGACTTGTCCACCAGCTGCCTGATCTAAAGCACTTTGAACACCTTCATTCCCACAATGAGGACCTGCCTTCCCGTAGGTCAAGCCAAGAGGGTATTGGTAGCTGTCATAGAGAAGGATGTGGGTTCACATGAGTCACTGTGTGCAAGAGTGAATGATGGTTTGAAGAAGTAATCATAGAGCCTTGGAAGTATGCAGTGAATGACTTTCATAGTCTCTGCTCTTTTTTGATTATACCAGGAAAGCTTTTTATTGAGTAGCATATAGAGTGTGGCAGTGGTTGGAGTATTCTAAGGCCACAGTTGAAATAAACCAGCTCTTGCTCTGTTTGGTGGACAGATCTACCAAACATGCAAAGAACAGCAATGTACTTGTCTTAAGTAAATATGCCTTAGAGGGAAAAGGAAGGTCAGAGATCTGGTAGTTGGTTATAGAGTAAACATTCTCTTAAGGGTTTGCTGGAGAACATGGGCCAGAAATTCAGTTTTCTTCTTAGGCAGAGAATGACAATTGGACAGTATATTTTGCCAAACAGTTTTGCTTTGTTTGTTAATTATTAGCACCAGCAATGCTAATTTAAAGAATTTTATGTGTTTCATGTTGGTATATAGGTAATGTTGGTGTACTGAAGAAAGATTACCATGCATTTATTCAATACGTGTTTACTGAGTACCTAACATCTGTCAACGACTTGGTGTGATTAGATGAAAAAATTCTCAGAAGTTTATTCTAGACTGCAGGATGGTATAGCATGTATAGTGAGGAAACCTGCAAGGGAACACAGGTGAAGGTATATAGCCCAACTGCGGTTTAAGGCAAGAGGTAGTGGAATTGTCATCTGTGTCTCCAGAATCCTTAATGGTTCTTAATAGCTCAAATCTCATTCCAGTAAAATTATGCCACATGAAAATCTTGGATTAACAAAGAGAATTCAAGAACTAAGGAAAGTGAAAATTTAGAAGAATCCTTTGAACCTGGTGACATTGGCTTTTGTTCTAGAAAAATGAAGGTAAACTAATCTAGCTTTCCTCTTAGCCATCTACACACCCATCCCTCCATCCATCTAGCCATCCATCCATCCGACACGTTTGAACTTTTACATTCAGGCACTATTCTCAGGCTTGAGACTACAGAGATAAATAAGACTGACAAAGTCTTTTCTTGGGCCATTATGGAGCTTAATTTATAGGGGACCCCAAGATGTAAGAACTCTATCTGCTCTGTTACATGCAAAGATAGTCTTAAATTGCCCCAGTTAAACTCGGGCCTTTGGTTTGAATCTTGGAACAGAAAGGACATTGGTCAAAACACTAGAATGTGAATAAAATTTATAGTCTAGTAAATATTATTGTACCAATGTTAATGTCTTAGTTTTCAGAGTTGTACTATAGTTATGCAAGATCTTCACATCAAAGAAAGCGGGATGAAGGGTTCAAGGGTACTTTGTACTCATTTTGCAACTCTACTCGAAGTCTAAAATTATTTTTAAAATGACAGCTGAAGCTAAAGCACAAAAATGGAGCCTTGACTCTGCTCTACCTTCTGTTGGTGTTTCTCATGTCCCTTTTACCCTTCTGCTGCTTCATCTGAATATAGTTATGAATATGGTTCAGGCAGAACAGAATGGGTAAAGATGAGAGTATTGTCAGTCTCTTGTTTTCATGCATTATCATTCCACTCTCTGTTTTTCCATGTCAAAGGCTGTCTGCCTTAGCACCTATGTTACATAATTATCAGAACCAATAATTACTATAATCATTTTGGTCAATGCCATGAATACCAGAGCAGAGGCATAGAGATCTTACAGAGATGATCCCTTTTCTGTATTTCTTGGGAATTTGGTTGTGGGCTTCAATGTCACTACTTATTTTGTGTCTGGATGTAAAGATACTGGGTTTGGAAGAGTGCTTGCAGATCTAGTCCAGCTCTTTCATTTCACTGATCAGAAAACCAAGTCCTGGCCAGATGAAAGGATTCGTCCATGATCACTGTTCCTAGTTAGTGGAAAAGCTTGAAATAGAACCAGCTCTTTTGACTTCTAGTAAGATATTTTTCTCCCTTCTGAGCTGCTTCTTTAAACCCTGCAAATAGCTGAGAAAACTCCACAGGTGACAGTTGATTCTGTTACAAACAGAATGTTACCATTTACAATGTATGATTTCAGAACTTGTTGGATAGTCTAACACAGGAAATAGGCCTGTGGAGGCACTGCACATGATTGCTAAGAAATATTGGCTGCTCTAGATTATTCACTAAAAATTCATCAAAACATGCCTTCCATTTTCTGTGATCACTTTTGCATCTACCTGCATATCTGGATTGACACCGAAAATAAAAAAAAGTGTCAAAGCGGCACTATCCTACACAATTTTGTTACCCAAGGGACCTAAGTATAGCCTAAGTGTTCAGGTGATTTTTTATTTATTTATTTATTTTTAACATTGCATTAGGTGAGGATCACATATCTGTAAAAGTCATATGAATTAGGCACTTAGGAGTCTTACCAATTTTTGCTTAACACCACAAAGAATATGTGTCAGAGAAAATGGTTGCAAATTGAAGCTGACACACAGCAGTTGTGACTATAACCAGCATCTAATCCTAGTTTATTTCCTTTTTTTTTTTTTTTCAGATAAGCTCAGGGATATGATCAATAAATCGAGATGATTACAACTATTAGAAAAGTTAAGCAGGATTTTTTTTTTTTTTCCCCTTTCTTGACCATGTAATTTCTTCCAGGGTAGTGGCTGTTGGTCTGGTCTTCCTACAGTATCTATTCCCCCAACCAGTGATCTCCCTTCCTTTGGCAGTGTGGTTCAGCCCTGTGCATTGCCCCTGGAGTCCACCTTTCTGCCTGTCACAATGCTCCCGGGGCCACAGCTTACTGGGTTGTTCTGCAGAGTATCATTCTCTTCTGGAGCCATTGTCCTTGAGGAAACACATCATTATGCACATCTTGGCTTGGATCAAATCAATGAGTGAATGGAAGACTTCTCTTTATCTCCTTCTGGTATGATGCATTCCACCTGTCTTCTTTCTGTACCAAGCATCTCACAATCTTCAGCCTATTCCCCCTCCCCTTCCATTTTTCTCTTCTACCCTTTCTCCTATATCCTCTCTCTTCCTCTTTTCTTTCCACCAGATATCTCCACAGAACCCCACTGTGCCTGGAACAACAGAGTTAGGTCTGGGATATGCAAAGGTAAATAGGATGAACTCTTCTTCTCAAGTGTGTACCTCTTTGGTTCCCAAGCTGTTACCCTAAACTTACTAGACTCTGCCTGTCTCTGTCTATCAGGGAAGGGTCCAGCCACACCTGTGGCTCCTGTGTGCTCTTTCTCTGCACACTGTCAACCTCCATTTACACCAGGGAGTCTCTGAGGTAACACGGTGATGAGGAATAACTGTCAAACAGCATGAAGATATTTAATGGTGGTTTTAAAAGAGCCTGGGAATAAAGTTGTATGAGAAATTTGTTACATATTTAATTTAGCAAAGATTGTTACAGTATCAGGGGAGGAAAGGAAGAAAATATATTGCTCCCCATAAAAATGCAGTAAAAGATAAAGCACAAACAGCCCCTCTGTTATGTTGAAATATAGTCATCCTGTGATTAAATGGAGGCAGCAAGGTGGTTTCTGTTTGGCACTTATGCAAGAGAGATGTGGGGAAGCATAAGGCTTCACAGCTATAGGTTTGGGTCTTTTCTAGAGCTCTGAGGAAATTAAAATGCAAACAAAGCACAGTGGCACAGGAATTCTGAGGGTCTTCAGAGGAGAAGTTCTAGTACTTAGAGAGAGAGGTGGGCCATGAAATGAACTTAAACTTCAGAATATTTTGACACCTCTCTGTTTTTTCCTCAGCTTGACAGCCTTAACACGAAGCAAGGTCACATCATTTTTTTTTTCAATGTACAAAAACTAATATTATGTCTTTTCTATCCTGGGAATCTAAGAAAAGAACCATCTTGCAAATGAGTCAGACTGGAGTGTCCAGATAGCTCAGTCAATTTTTGGCTCTGTGCTTTAGCACATTCTGTTAATAGGGTGGATGGTGCTTATGTGTCAGGCTTCAGAAAGTGGCAGGCATTTCCTAACCTATCACTCATGTGAGCTACTGAACTTGGGATCAATAAATATTCCATTACTGCATTATTTATGGCCTATATAAACAATTTCTATCATTAAATCTTTGCCTTTTAGTTGTCTCTCATTAGCAAGGGATCAATTTCAGATCCTAGTCTGGGTCATGCCCAGAATTAAAGAAAAGCAGTGTGTGAGAATGTTTATTTGTAATTATATTTCTAATTTTTATTAAAACAAATGCATGGTAGAAATTATTTCTGTATCAAATATGTTCACACTGTTTTGGTTCTAAAAGTGACCTTGAGCTTCATGTCTGATGTTGTGGTGACATGGAAGAAACACTGAATAGCACTTCGATGAGTTAGGGTTCTTGTCCTATATCTGCATAGTTCTAGCAACCAATTGTATGACCTGTCAGATAAGTCATTGCCCCCTTCTGTAAAATGATTGGATTGAAATGGATGATGCCTAAGATTCTCTGTAGGTCCTATGTTTCACAAATGGAGGAGGGTCCTAGAGAGTGGTGGTAGATAATACGTGGGAATGGGATTTAAATAGCATCCTTGCTGCTGTTCAGAATTCATATCAGGACAGTGGTGATGAAGGTGTGAGTGCCCTCTGGAAGATCACCCACTGGTTGTGAAAGCTTGCAATGGACTCTCTCCTCCTATAGGGGGCAATTCTACCTCAAGGAACACAAGTTGTTTCTGAGTTGGAGGATTGCTGGTGAGCTGGAGGCACTTGAAGAGATACTTTATTCAAAACATAGTATTCTTGGGGTGCCTGGGTGGCTCAGTGGGTTGGGCCTCTGCCTTTGGCTCAGGTCATGATCCCAGGACCCTGGGTTTGAGCCCCACATCAGGCTCTCTGCTCAGCGGGGAGCCTGCTTTCCTCTCTCTCTCTCTCTGCATGCCTCTCCATCTACTTGTGATTTCTCTCTGTCAAATAAATAAATAAAATCTTAAAAAAAAAAAAAAACCATAGTATTCTTTTGTTGTTGTTGCTGTGTTGTTTTTAAAGAGAATTTTAACACTTTCACTAAACTAATGCCATAATTTACCACTGTCTTCCCCACTTGGCCCCCTTTACTTTGACCTCCTTTCCCTGAAGGTATTGAAGTTGTAAGAGCTAGCCCAAGGAATTCAGAAAACAGAGCTGGCCTTCTGTCCTCAGGCAACAGTTACTGAGTGTCAGCTATGTATCAGGAGAAGATACAGTGGTTGCAACCAAGATACACTGGATGCAGCTTCTCCCCGGGGGGAGCTCATAGTCTAGTGAGGATCACTGGCACAAGAATTCTCTTTACAAATACTTAAATAATCACGGGTTTGCTAAGTATGAAGGAGCCCTGCGGTGTGCTGTGGATGTGTGGAGCAAGGGAATCTAATTTACTCTCAGAACAAAGGAAGCCTTCTCCAAGAAAAGGATTTTAAAGCTGAGACCTGAAAACCAAGTAGAAAGTATTCAACAGAGAAGATATAAGAGAATGTTGGGTGAGAGATGAAGGCACAGAGGTGGCAAGGGAATGACGGCTTTGGAAAAGGAGAGGTGATGTCTTGAGCAAGATGAACGTGGGTGAGCAAACATCTCTACACCTGTTTCCTCCAAAATCATTAATAAAGGGCTATATTGGAAAAGAACAATGAAAAAGCTGAATTTCCATTCTTTTCCCTTGAAACTTGCTTCCTGCCCCCTCCCCAACCTTCTGATTTCTGTCAGTGAGTGATTCCTAGAATCTCTGTTACTCCAAAGGACAAACTCGCATTGTCCTCGGCTCCATCTCTTTACTTATTTCTCCAGTCTCCAAATCCCATTCCTTTTTTCTGTGGCTCATCTTTGACTCTTCTCCTTCCTTTCCTCTTGCCCCCACCCTTCCGGAAGCCCTCACACTCTACAACTGCTTTGTCACAGTGGTGAGCTAATGAACTAATGTCTTTGTCAGTCCCCCAGGCAGTTGAAGAAGCATCTTCTGAAAACACTCCCTTACACAGACTGACCTTTTCAGTGGATGTCTTTGGCCTTCCATCACCTAAGGAACTAAAGCTCAACCTTTTAATTTTCCACTGAAGGCCCAAAATCATCATGAAAGTTTATGTCTTCTTTTACCATGCCTGAGTTCTTATGTTTGGCTACACTGTAGAACACAGAGGACCTGCTCTCATGAGTGAGTGTCTTGAAAGAAAAAGTGTAGCAGAAACATAAAATGAGTTACCACCTTACACCAGTTAGAATGGCAAAAAAACAAAGCAGGGATGAACAAATGTTGGCAAGGATGTGGAGAAAGGGGAACCCTCTTACATGGTTTGTGGTAATGCAAGCCTTTCTGGAAAACAGTATTGAGAATCCTCAAAAAGTTAAAAATAGAGCTATCCTATGACCCAGCAATTGAACTACTTTGCAGTAAATACAAAAATACAGATGTAGTGAAAAAGAAGGGATATATGCACCCTAATGATCATAGCAGCAATGTCCACAATGGTTAAACTGTGGAAGGAGCTGAGATGCCCTTCAACAGATGAGTGGATAAAGAATATGTGGTTATATGTGCAATGGAATGTCACACAAGCATCAGAAAGGATGGATACCAAATACTTGCATCGACATGGATGAAACTAGAGGGGATTATGATAAATGAAATAAGTCAAGAAGAGAAAGTCTTATCATATGGTTTCACTTATCTGTGGAACATAAGGAAAAGTATGGAGGATATTAGGAGAAGGACATGAAAAATGAAGGGGGAAAATCAGAGGGGAAGGTGAACCATGAAAGACTATGGACTCTAAAAAACAGAGGGCTTTACAGGGGAGCGGAGTGGTTGGATGGGTGAGCACAATGATGGGTATTTAAGAGAGCAGGTATCACATGCAGCACTGGGTGTTATATGCAAACAATGAATCATGGAACACTACATCAAAAACTAATGATATACTGCATGGTGACTAACATAACACAATAAAATTTTAAAAAATGAAAAAAATGAAAATTTACTTTATGTTTTACCACACACAAAAATGTAAGTAAATGTTATTTCAGTTAAAAAAAAAAAAAAGAAACATACATTTGGAAGAAAGATGTGATTCTTTTACCCCAATACCCTTGACTGATAGTGATTTTTTTTTTTTTTTTTGGTATATTCTTTTTGCTCCTATGCACATTTATCTAACGAATTATCATCATGGTATAATAGACTTTTATATTCTGCTTACTGTGCCTTGTGGCAGTTTGTATTTTCTAAGATGACTGCAACATGCTCTCCCATCAGCATGTTCTTCTTTCAATATGGCATTGAGATTCCTCTTATTAGGAGGAAGGGACGATGTTCACTACCCTTGAATCTGGGAAGCTGTGACTACAACCAAAGTCATTCTATGTGAATTCTGATGCTAAGCCATGCAACGTGATAGGGCTTCTACAGGTACTTCTTGGGGTGCTTGCTCTTGGAATCTAGGTGCCATGCCATGAGGAAACAGGCAGTTCCTATGGGAAGCCTTATGGAGAGGCTATGCATACGTGTTCTGGACAAGAGATCTAGAGGAGGTTTGAGGTCATAGCCAGCATCAACTGTGGATTCACCATGCTTGTGAGTGACGAAGGCTTTGAAATTGTTCTATCACCAGCTATTGACTGACTGTAGCCACCCAAGGGACCCAGAGGCAGAACTGGCTGGCAGAGCCCAGTCAGCTCCTGGAACTGTGAAAACTAATGAAAAAGTGGTTGTTATAAATTTAAGCCACTGGGTTTTGGGATGATTAAATGTTATAGCAATAGATAGCTGACCCATATCTTAAACTAGTAAAATACCTGATGTAATTTTAAATTAGAACTTTATCCTAAGAAAAAATTTCAAAAGGCAAAATAAATACATTATCACAAATATACCAACAGTACTTGTAGCCTGAAGATAATGATGAAGGAAAACCAGATGTCCAATTTTTTTTTTCCATATCTACTCACATTTGTTTTACCACTGAGCTTACCAACACCTTGAAGGCAGGGATTTTGTTTTAAACATTGCACACAGTAGGCTTCTCTATTCCATGTTATTTTTTGATAGGATGATGTAGTCTATAAATATTTTTATGATTTATTTTAATAAATTTTCAAAGTCTGTCTAAATGATTTCATTTTATCCTTTCAAAGCCTTGTCTTACCTTATAAGGTGAGGCTAGGAGTTTAGCACTGCGTTCCCTATGGACTCAGACCTGATTTTAATCCTGAGACATGCTTTACTCTACCACACGTGCTCATTGTCCTGAATTTTCTTTCTAACAATATTGGTAGAAACATGTTGGATCATCACGTGTCTGGGCAGGGAAGTGTTTTTGTTCTAGAGCCCTGATGTGTTTTTGAATATCTTTGCTGAAGCTCTATGGAAACCAGTAGCTCAGAACTTGAGTCAATTTGGGAAGAGTACCCATCAGGCTTGCTGAGAGTTGCATTTTGGGCTTAGTGATAATGTATCAGAAAGGTACACCCAGGACCATTCTAAGTTTTCTTGAGATATACCAAGATGGTTAATCTTTATGTTTAATAACTGATCTTTGCAAAGGTTGAGAATGAAAGAAAAGAGCACACAGAGAACACCAGCTGTGGTGTCAGACTGGATCTGAAACTTAACTGTGCCATAGTTCTGTTGCTTTTAACCAAGTTTACTGACCTCTCAGAGCCTCACTTTTCTCACCTCCTAAATGGGAACACAGTAGTTAAATCCTCATTGGGTTTTTGACAAGAAATAATGAGATGGTATATGTAAAATGCTCTTTAAAATGCACTTCTCTTGGGATGTCTGGCTAGTGCAGTTCATTCTGCATCTGACTCTTGGTTTCAGCTCAGGTCATGATCTCCGAGTCCTGAGATTGAGCCCACTGCTGGGCTCCACACTGAGTGGGGAGTCTGCTTGAGGATTTTCTTCCTCTGCCCATCACCCCACTTGAGTGTTTGCTCTCTCTCTCTAAAATAAATAATCTTTACAAAAAATTTTAAAAATGCATTGCTCTTAATAAGCATGGAGCAATTAATATAATAACCTAACATTCATTTTAATTCACTGTTTAAAATTTTAAGAGCTCCAGAATCACCTGGAACTGTCTAGAAACTCTCAAAGTTTTTGTGTGACCTTGGGCAAATCACTTTACAGTTCTTGGCCCCAGGGAAGATTTGGCTGGAGGATTTCCAAGATTCTTATCTTCTGAACTTAAAATTCTGACTTTTAAATAGTAACTTAGATGACATTAAGCCATTTTGGATTTGTCAATCTTCTAATTGGTTTCCTTATAATTACCACCTCGTTTGTCTTTTAAATACTAGGTGACCTTCTGCCATGCTGGTATTTGATTTGCTAACAGCTGAAATATGTTTACCCTTTGCAAACATTTCACTAGAAATGACCACAATCTTTACAGTAACACTGCAGTTTTGCTAGGAATGTAATTGTTCCTCCATCCTCATGGTACAACATTCAATTGAACAATGCCTTTGAGGTGTCAGAACTGTTCTTAAGGCCATGTTGGCTTTTTGTTGGTGGTGACCAGTCTTGTCTACCAAATAGTGTGCCCATTATTTATCTTCATTTATTCAGTCAGAACTAAGTAAAACTAAATATCACATAGGATATTTGTGATTTGTAGGGATAGATAATCATTTGCAAAGGGTTACAATATCAATAATTCTGTAAGTTTGATCTTATCCCCATTTATAGATGAGAAACTAAATCTCAGTTTATGGCTTATCGCATAAATATAAATGAGAAGAAATACCTAATTTCAGAGTTGAGTCTCTAGGCCTTGTCTTGGTTCTGGAGATTGTTCATTCTACCACATAGTGTGGTTCTCTGTCAGAGATTCAGGGTCATTCATGCTGCATGGATTGAGGGGAAAAATTGCTAACCAATCTTTAGATATTTCCTTTGATTATAAATGAACATATTAACAAATTAGAAATGGGGATACACCAGAAATGTAGCTAAGAGGGGATCAAGGAATGTCTTTTAAAATGGTACACTTCAACAATTAAAAAAAAAAGAAAAAAAAGAACTAGATTAGCATTAGTAGTTGTCAAGACTATAATGAGGAGATCTCAGGGTCCACACTGGCAGCAACACCAAGGGCATTAAGAGAAGGCAGGGAACATATAAGGCCTTTTCATCCTCTTCAGACCCTGCAGACCCTGTCTCCAGATTGTTCCTTCCCAGTCATTTCATTGCTAGATTTGGGCCACCTAGCTACACCTCTAAGTAAGTGGCTGGAAAACTAGGAGTTTAATTATGGTAGTAAGGTAAGTCAGAACAATATAGTAAGTACAGGACAGCAAGAGGAGCTAGTGTGCAGGGGGAATTGCCATGGCCCTGAGGTCAGAGCTTTCTCTGAATTTCAGTTCCCTTACATCTCTTTACATCTCTAGTAGTCTATGACTGTAGCAGTAAAAAGTTTCCTAATGATCTTACAGGTAGAAGAGAAATCTGTCCTCAGATTGAATTAAGACCCAGCCACCCTGCTCAATGTTTGACATCAGATCTAGACCTTCTTTCCCCATTCACCGAACTGGGAATTAGAAGTGAAACAGCTAGTTCCATAATCTGTGTCACTTACAAAACCCAAATATATAGGATGAATATTCTGCCCCCTCACATATTTCTTCTCAAGGAAGAGCTCTGGAATGCTGCATGGCCTTGAGAGTCCAGAGAGGCATGTCTAGAAGGACATGGAGTTAATTGAGAAATGTCAGCAGAATAAACAATGGGAAAGCAGCAGCAGCTTTTTTAGTATTTGATATATGTAATGTAATATGTAATGTTACATATATTATTTCTAGTTTTCATAATAGCCCTGAAAGGCAATATGACCTCCATGTAACAGATATAGAGGTTCAGATAGATTAAGAAAGGTTCTTAAGGACCATCAGTAATAATCAGGAGGACTCTTTTTCCACTAGAAGCAGACAAGGATGAGTAGAGGGATTCTCTTGGCTAGAGAGTGGAGATGATACCTATTGCCTTTCTATCTTTCTGGCAGGCCCTAGTAGAGGCAAGGAAAAGATTACGAAACTGAACATTTTGAAGGGGTTGGAAAATCTGAGAGGGTGGATAGAATTTTGGCTTTGGGGGATTTTTGACCTCATGACATTTTGATCATGGATAGATTGGAAGCTCTGAGGCTTCTGGGGTATGAACTTCTTGAACACATTTCAGCTGAGATGATTGATTTCTTTGGGGCTAGGGAACCATGGGGCAAGGTAGTCCTACTTGGTACTATAGACCAGAAAAGATCCAAAAGCAAGGCAAGCTGGGACATGTATTTGGGGCATTTTCTGCTCAAGGCAAAGAGAGAGAGAGAGAGAGAGTTCTGCTTTGTTCACCAGGTAGGAAATCTGGGACTCAGGACAGATGTGTTATGTAAGAATAGAGCATTTGCTTTAGATGTGTTTGTTGAGCATTTGCTTTTCTATGCCTATAAAAACTGAAATGGGATGTGGACTACATAGAATGAGGAATCCCAGCAATAGCCACATTTATTTTGAAGTGTATATTTAGAAAAGTAAGTATGTGCAGAGGTTATTCAGTTGTATAGATTCAGGACATATTGATTTGTGTGCATTCTTTATGGTATAACCAATATTACAAAGCTGGTATGTACATAGCCATCAGTTAAAAATAATTTAATACTCATTTGGTATATGACATATGCACATTTTAAAATGTGGAATATTTATTCAATTATGAAAATATTTTCAAGAGAATGAGAAGACATGCTATAGACAGGGAGAAAATACTTGCAATAGACCTATCTGATAAAGGTCTATTATCTAAAATAAAAAAATTCTTAAAACTCAATAATAAGAAAATGAACAGTCTGACTAAAAACTGGGAAAAAGATGAAATCAAACATCTCACCAAAGATATGCAGTTGACTAATAAGCATATAAAAATACTCCACATCGTAAGTCATTATGGAAGTACAAATTAAAACAACAATGAGATACCACTACCACCTATTAGAATGGTTCAAATCCAAACCACTGACAGCACTGGATCCTGGTGAGGATGTTGAGCATTAGGAACTCTCATTTACTGATGGCATAAATGCATAGTAATACAATTGGGAAGACAGTTTGGAGGTTTCTCACAAAACTGATGGTATTCTCACCAAAGATCTAGCAATTATGCTCCTTTGCCCAAATGAGTTGAAAACTGGTATCCAAATAAACACCTGCACATAAATGCTTATAGTATCTTAATTTACAAATGGTGGGATGTCCTTTAGCAGGTGAATAGATAAACTGTGGTACATTGAGACAATGGAATGTTATTTAGTGCCAAAAGGATATGAACTATCAAGCCATGAAAAGACTTGGAAGAACTTTAAATACATGTGACAGAGTGAAAGAAACCAATATGAAAAGAGTATATACTGTATGATTCCAATGAGATGACATTCTGGAAAAGGCAAAACTGTGGAGAGCATAGAAAGATCAGTGGTTACCAGGAGTTAGTAGGGAAGGAGGGATCAATTGGTGGAGCACAGAGGACTTGTAGGGCAATGAATCTATTCTGTATGAGACCATAATGGTGGATATATTAGTTCATTAGTTAATGGTTATTATGTTAGTCTAAACTCACAGAATGTACAACACCAAGAATGAACCATAATGTAAACTACAGACTTGGGGTGATAATAATATGTAATGTAGATTTGTTATTTACTAAAAAAAGTGCTACTCTGATGGAGAATGTTGACAGTAGGGGAGGCTGTGAATGTTTGAGGTCAAAGAGTGTATGGGAAGTATATATGTACTTTCTCTCTCTCTCTCTTTTTGTTCAGTGATTCATTTGTTGTGTATAACACCCAGTGCTCATCACATCACAATTGACCTTTCTGCTCAATTTTGTTGTTCTCCTAAAACTGCTCTAAAAATTGTCTATTAAAAATGTATGGGGGCGCCTGGGTGGCTCAGTGGGTTAAGCCGCTGCCTTCGGCTCAGGTCATGATCTCGGGGTCCTGGGATCGAGTCCCGCATCGGGCTCTCTCTGCTCAGCAGGGAGCCTGCTTCCTCCTCTCTCTCTCTCTGCCTCTCTGCCCACTTGTGATTTCTCTCTGTCAAATAAATAAATAAAATCTTTAAAAAAAATGTATGTACAAAAGAAGGAAAAAAGTCTCAATTCTATCATCCAGCAATAAGGAGTGCTCACTTAAGCATCCATCTTTTTCATTTACTCAGTGATTATCAGAGAGCACCTACTATATATCAGGTATCATCCTGGGCATCATGGATGCAGCAGTGATTCCAACAGACAAAAATCCTTATCCAGTGGAGCTTATATTCCACCTGGGATGGAGGAAGACTCAGAAAATAAACAAAGTGAATGAATGAATAAATGACATAGTATTTTAGATGGTAATAAATGCTGTGAAGGGTTACTAGCAAGGAAAGGGGAGTAAGGAGGGCATAAATGAAGAGAAAGGAATAGGAGAGGTGTTCCTATTTTAAATAGACCACTTTGGGAAGTTCCCATTTTTGACATTTGATGAAAAACCTGAAGGAGGTGAGAAAATTAGCCATGTGAATATGTCAGGGAAGAAGGAACAGCAGATGATTGTGATGGGTCTTAAGGAACAAAAAGGAGGCAAGTGTAGCTGCAGGAAGAGTGAGCAGGGGAGAGCCTGGTGGAAGGTGTTCATCAAGACAAGGGTTAGCCACATCAGGCAGGACCCTGGAGGCCATCTAGATTTCCTTCTGAAGTGAGATTGGAAGTAATTGGAGAGTCTTGTGCAGAAGAATCAGGTGTTTGGGCTTAGGTTTTAATAGGATCACTCTGGTTCCTCATTAGGGAACAGACAGTAGATTGAAATAGTTAAAACAGGGAGAGCAGACAATATGGGGAGACCATTAAAATGGGGATATTAGGCTATTTTAATAACCCAGATGAGTCACAATGTTGCCTTGGACCAGGGTGATAGCAGTGGAAGTGCAAAGAGCAGTCAGATTCTGCACAGATTATGAAGAAGACCTGCCAGTGCTTACCAGTGAATTGGATGTAGGATATCAAAATTAGTGTAGAGATAGGAGACCTTCGCCTTGTGGTGTCTCCAAGGATGGAGTTGGCATAGGTTAAGATGAGGTAGACTTGGAAAGATTTTATGGGGACCCAGACCTTGGGAGTCTGATTTCAGACATGTTCAGTTTGAGACTTTTTCCATGCAAGTGGAGATGTGAACATATATGTTTGGAGCATAGGAAGAGATTGGGGCAGGGGTATTCATTTGGTAGCTGTTAGCTTAAATATGGTACTTAAACATGGGTCTTGTTGAGATCACCATGAGATGGTACAGAGGGAATGTTGACTTAGTGAGTCCTTGAGCCCTCCAACAAAAAGATAGCAAAGGTGCAAGGGGAATTTCTTCATCTATATATATTTTAATGTCATAATCTTCTTACATGGCGTTTTAGTTTTCTCTGTTTGTTGTAGCAATTATATCATGAACATTTTCCCATTTTAGTATATATTCTGCAATATGATCTTTTAAAAAGAAGTTAGGAGTTTGTTTTCCTAACAAAGAGTTGATACAATACCACTTTTAATGGCTATCTTATGAATGTATTATAAAACATACAACCAATCCTCTATTGTCTGACTTTTGAGTTGCTATAACTTTCCCACATTATAACATATTTGGTGACTATTCCTATGCACATATATATAATATGTCTTCATTTCTTTAGGATAAATGTCTAGAATGGATCTGTTGTTGAATTTTATCAAATTTCTTTCTTCAGGAGGTTATAACAACAAAGGAGGGCATGTGATGTAATGAGCCCTGGGTATTATATGCAACTGATGAATTACTGAACTCTACATCTGAAACTAATGATGGCTAATTGAAGCTAAATAAAAATATTAAAAAAATAAATTATTAGAAGAAAATGCTATCTCTTTGTACCTTCCCCAAACCATTTTCTGTCAAGATTTGTAATCTCTGTCAATCAATAGGTGAGAATGATTGGTGAATAAACAGTTTTAGTGTATGTAATGTAATATAATAAATATATATTTATATTACATAATATTATTATATTACTTTACTATTTTTTATGATTAATAGTGTAGTTAAGTGTCTTTTCACATTTACTGGCCATTTGTAGATGATTTTTTTTTTTTGCTTCTTAGCTGTGACACAGCTGTGGTATTTAAGACCAGCTATAGAGCACTTCCTACCCTCCTGTCCTCTGTCAGTCCAACCGAGTCTGGGGTTGGCTTCCATGGACATAAATACCAGGATCAGATTCACTGTCTTCACTGTTGTATCACCAGTGAAGTTTGTTGGCTTTGGACAAGCCTCTCCTCATAAATTTGCTGTTTATCAAACCTGCCACCTACACAGGATATAAAAGAGCAAGGTAAATTTTCTGCTAATATTCTGCCCTGAGTTAAGAAGTTCAAGAATACAGGACCTTTGAGTTAGGTCCAGCCAACAATTAGTCTATAGCAATATATTATAATTCTAATACTCCTTTTTTCCATTTAAAAATTTATCTGTTGAATTGTCCTCTGGTTAACAACTAGAGTTCATTTCAGGAAAAGTTTATACCATAACTTACTTAATGAAGAAACAAACCATTTTTGGAGCTTAGAAAATAATTTCACCCCCCCCCCCCCAAATATTTCAGGCTTGGGCAAAGCCAAAAGTATTCTGTGTCAAGCCTCTCTCCCTTCATTTTCTAACCCCTATGTATTTAAAAAGAAATCCAATCTACTTGGTTCTGATTTCTTTACACTTAAGTCATCAAATGTACTTTCTTAAGACATGCTTGATGTTTAAAAGAATTTTGGGGCTTTGTCTTTTTTAAACAATGAGGAAACTTCATTTTGTTGGCTGCAAATAGAACTTGAAGCTCAACAGGATAAAATTCAACCTGAAATTTTCAAACTCATGAGCTAGGAGAATAATTGTCTTATATTTCTCTTTTTCTGGCTATTATTTTTATTTGATTCTCAATCTTTATTTAAGAAATAGTAAAGTTCTATAGGAAATGTGTTGATCAATGTAGATTAACATTTAATCAAATGTTTTGATTAAATTCCAATTTTTCAAGAGGCTTCTGAGGGAATTGCTGTGATACTATATTGTTCATAACATTTTCAAGGAAACTATTTGAAAATACTGGCTGACGTTTTGTTTTAGTACAAAGTGACAATCTTTGGGTGATCTAGTCTTTATGACATATCTCCAGATAGGCATGATGAATAAACAAGTTTTCTTAAGTGTCATTGCTTCAAGTTATCAGCAAGCCTAATACACAATTAGATTTCTTAATAGTTTTATATTTTTAAATTTAATTATTACTTGACTACTTGACAGAGGTATTGCTATTTCTTAATAAATTCTTACTCGAAAAGTCAATATTTAAGTGAGGAAACTTCACTTGTTTACCAAAATGAAAGAAAGGGAAATTCTCAGAATGAAAAAAAATCATACCACCAGAACAATATGAAAAAACAAAACCTAGGACAAGGTAGTGGTACAACCTTTGTTATATCTTCCGAACTTGAGGCCTTAGGTATAAATTAATTTTCATCTTTATTTTTTGACTTTGAAATTTTATTGTTTGTGGTATGGATATCCATTTAATATGAGATCTACCCTCTTAACAATTTCTTACATGTATACATAGTACAATATTGTTAAAATAAGTATAGTGTTGTACAACAGATCCCTAGATTTCATTAAACTTACAAGTTGAAATTTTATGTCCATTCACTAGCAATTTCCCATTTCCCCATTATTCCAGCCCCTGGTAACTATCACTCTTATATATATGTGTGTGTATACACACACACACACACACACACACACATATATATATATATATATATGCATATATATATACACATATACATTTAGGGCTAAAGACTTGTATAGACATTTCTCTAAAGAAGACAGGCATACAAATAACCAGCAGGTATGTGAACAAATGAATGACAAATATATGATATTTCTTTGATATTTCTTGTTACTAATCATCAGGGATCTATAAACCAAAATCACAGTGAGATATTACCTCACACTTATTAGGATGTCTGTTTCAAGAGAACAAGAGACAAGTGTTGGTGAGGATGTAGAGAAATGAGGATCCCTATACACTATTGGTGGGAATATAAAATGGTGCAGCTGAAATGGAAAACAGTATAATGGTTCCTCAAAATACTAAAAATAGAACTAACATATGATTCAGCAATTCCACTTCTGGGTATTTATCCAAAAGAGTGGAAATCTAGATCTTGAAGAAATATGAGCATCCCCAATGTTCATTATACCACTGTTACTGTTTTCTTTAATTAACAAAAAATTAAATTACTGAAATGGTAGTTTTAAAGTAACACTTAAAAATTGGTATTTCTTTACTTTTTATGCTTTAAGATGGCATACTAAATACAATTTTTGGTCTGCCTCTTCAGTCCAAATATTTGGAAAAAATAAGATTTTTGATTGATATGGATTGAATATAAAGCACATACTCCAAATGAATTTTAGTGTGTCACAAAATGGGAGTAATCCCAGGAGAAGGGAGACATAATCTATGGAGGGAAGTGCTATACAAAGAGGAAACAGACCAAAGATGCTACATAGTGGAGTTTGGGGAGGGGACAGGTAGGATGATCCAAGGATAGCAATGCCACAGCCTACCTCCAGATGAAAGCAAGAAGTGTAGGACTTTGGGTGTGGAGACAGGGCATTTCTCCTAGAGACTAGAGAGAACCTGGAAAGGAAAGGAACCTTCATTCTAATATACCAACCATAGAAGTATGGATCCCAGTGGCACACCTACCTTTGCTGCCACCCCCACACCAACACATATTAGAAGACACACCTAGGCAAGTTGCAGCAGCTCCAACCTCTCCCTTTAGACAATCTGGGTGAGTAGATGTAAAAGATAACTTAAAGGACAGGCAGCCACAAAATACAATCAATTTACATATATATCCAGAGAGATATAAAGGATAGTATTTTAATATAAAGTAAGAGTAAACCATTAAGAAACAGAACTAGAAATCTTCAAAATGAAAACTGTAACTCTACCATTCAGAAATTACTGCTGTTAATGTTTAAGCATATTTCATTCCAGTCATTTTCTCTTCACATTTTTACAAAATTCTTATCATATTCAATATACTATTTTGGCTTGCTCCCCCCCCCCCCTAAAAACAGTTTAGGAAAAAGCCTATTTAACGTGATTCTTAGATATTTTTTCTACTAATTAATATATTTTACCTATTAACTTTTCATAAATTGAACTTTTTGGAACTTTTTATTATAGTGCCTTTCGTTAATAAGGAGTCCACATTTAGTACTTGCTCTTGGCTCTTCAGCCACCTGGCACCTTCTTCATTGTCTCCTTATTCACATTAAGTTTGGCAAAGAGGGGAGCACATACTTTCCCTTTAAATGCAGAGTGTTACTTTCATACTTAATATTTATGACTCTTATAATTACTCTTATAAAAGATCCACTATTACTAGGAACTTCAGCTCTTGGGTTAATAATCTTGCATTTTAATGAGCTCTAGGTAATTATACTTTGAAGTCCAAGACTTCTTTTCAAAAATTGTAAATCGAAGTTCTTCTTTTTATAACTATGCAATTTTAATTTCATGTTGAAAAGCAATGAAAATTTGCACATTATAGCACAACTGTAATTTTAGAGGGAAAAAATCAGTAATAGACCAGGTAATTTTAATTCAGGTCACTGCTACACAAGGGTAGTGAAAATAAACTGCGAAAAATTTTCTTCAGAAGCTAGAGAATTAATCTCTTACTTACCTTGAAAAAACATCATGCAAATAGGAAGACCCATGGAACAAGTTGGTTTCTGCTTTATGAAAGTGGTTTTGTCAAAGCCAAGTGTCACTAACATCAAACAAAAAATAGTTTAATTGCTAGCTTTCCTCTAACCAGGTCATATAGCCACACTGACACCACTAGGAATGTAGGCATTTGAGTTATAAAGTAGACATATTCTGCTCCTTTTCCCATATTAAGCTAATTCCCTGCTGCTAGTTGACCTTCTTCATGGCAAGCATTTCCACTTCTGTCTTCCCAAACCTTCATTGTATTCTCCTGAATCTCAAATTTAGTACGAGGTAGTTTCTGTGTATGTAAAATTTTATGATGCTGGTCCTGGCAAATTTTACTTCTCGACATGGCCCATTTTGAGGGTAAGACAATTGAATGCCTCTAAGCTTCCCTTCTCCAAATATCTGGGTATCTGGCCTTGGAATGGGTGACAGAGCCTTGGGACAAACTCCTGAGGTGGTTCTGTCTTGTGGTATTATCTCCTTCTACTAGATGTGAGATTATAAATTTGAGGCGGGTTGTTAGGCTTAAGATCCTTTGTCTGTCTCAGCTTTGATCATAATGCATTGTATATAATATGACGGGTAAGAGCAAGCTTGCAGGTACAAGTTCCATGAGTTAGACTTGTGCCTCTTAAACTTGATTGTGTGGTCTTAGGTAAGTTAAGTTCTCTAAGCCTCATTTGTTTTTTTTTTTTTTTTTTTTTTAAGATTTTATTTATTTGACAGAGAGAGATCACAAGTACCCAGAGAGGCAGGCAGAGAGAGAGAGAGGCCTCTCAGGGGGCCTGCTGAGCAGAAAGCCCAATGCGGTACTCGATCCCAGGACCCTGAGATCATGACCTGACCGGAAGGCAGAGGCTTAACCCACTGAACCACCCGGGTGCCGCATCCAAGCCTCATTTTTTATCTCTGTAAAAGAGGGATAATAATCCTCCCCATATAATTGTGATTAGACAAGTGACAGAATCTACATAATGGCAGAGTGGCTCTAAGTGTTTGATAGTTATTCTTGAGTAATAATGGTATTGACTCTGCTTCAAAATACTTGTTGATGTATTGAAAAGTTTATCTTTCTTCAAAGGATTTATGCTCCTTAAGGGTGAATGTAAATCAGAAATAATCAGCAGTTACCTTTTGAGTAGCCAGTGTTATTAGCATACTTTCCATATGTAAGTGTTGGAAAGATTAGTTATCAAAAGAAATGTTTGGGGAAGGCCATTTTTTTTTTTTTAAGATTTTATTTATTTATCAGAGAGAGAGAGGGGGAGAGAGCAAGCACAGGCAGACAGAGAGGCAGGCAGAGGCAGAGGGAGAAGCAGGCTCCCTGCCGAGCAAGGAGCCCGATGTGGGACTCGATCCCAGGACGCTGGGATCATGACCTGAGCCGAAGGCAGCTGCTTAACCAACTGTGCCACCCAGGTGTCCCTGGGGAAGGCCATTTTTAACCACCTAGGCAACTGATAACATTCTCTTCAATGTCTGCAATGTAGGATTGGATGAAGATCGGTTTCCTAATAAATAGATCTTACTTTTCCTATAAGAAGCACCTTAAATCTTTAGATAGTTTGCCAAATAAACATAAATTTTTGAGGTCAAATTTTAAAAGACATATTTTGTTGTCTTCTACTGAAAACATATGCTTCATTTCCTTGAGCAACTTCACTCTAAGTTCACAGATTATTTACCTTTTGGGGTAGTTTTTGTTGGAGGAAGGAGATTTATTTTATGGAGAAATTAACTAAACCAAAAAATTCTACCTCAACAGTACTGGATTTATAAATTGGCCTTTTGATGAAAACTAAACTCTTGTCCCTAATTGTTAGGAGACTTAAAACAGGGTGATTGTAGCTTTGTGGCTTACTTAAACATTGAGAAAACCAAACAAAATCAAACAAATATATGCAAAAACAAAGTTTACCCTACTCCTTAATCTCTCTGATGAATTTGCAGTACGGATGAGACTGGATAAGTCTGTCACAGAGATATTTGAGATGGTAACCTCTTGAAACAATACTCTCAAGAATATTTTTTAGGTTTTAATTAATAATGAAAAATTTCTAATGCAGGGGCTCCTCTTTCTAATTGTTTCTATGTTGATTAGGTCCATTTAAAAATTAATTATTCTCGTAGGATACAAGGGAAAGCACAAACATGAAGGTTTATGCAAACTTTAATTAGGCATATGGAAAAACACGTCAGCATTTTTAAAAGGGAAATGTACTTAAGAAACAAATAACACAATTTCTTAAAAGCTTACTCATGTTGACCCACTAAGCAATGTCAAGAGAAAGTCAAAACTCAAAACACTAGAAAATTGGGTCTGTGCCACTAGGAAATTGGTGCAATTCAAAGTGTCAAGCAAGCAGCTATGAGCAAAATCTGTGCTTCAACTGCAATTATACCATAATAATAATAATAATTACTTGTTTTTATTATAATGTAACCTGAATTTCTCTAGACCTCACCAGTCTATGGATATAAATGAGGTCACCTTATTAGTCATTATTCAAATTACTCTAGGCTCATTGCCTCCACCTGTATAATAGAGTTCTCTGAAAAGTCTTCCTCAGTTATTTCTGCAAGTCCCTAGATGTGCTCACCTACAAACTTGCCCTTGCTATATCCTGCTGCTACTCTGCTGTTAATGATTCTCCAAGGGCTGTAGTCTCTTTCACCATCCTTGTCTGCTGCTTTTCTCGTGGGTACTATGGGTGCCTCTACTCTTCTATCCAATTCTATTATCGAGCCAGCACTGTGCCCAAGGTCTTTGCTATTCAATGACAAAGTGTAGGGAGAATGATGGCTCTTTTCCCATTAGATTATTTTCTGTAAGTGGGCAGCCACAGTGGCCTAGATAGGGAATAGCACTTCCATGAGATTTTATTGCTCAATATAGAATGGGGGCAGGGCCAGGACACAAGCCTAAGTAACAAACCTCTTCAAGACTATGATTTCTTCTAAATCATGTTCTCATGCATCCTGGTCCTCAAATGATTGAAGTTTAAAAAACCCACTGTACCATTTTGTCCAGCCATCATCATGATTATTATAATAGATAACACACTAAACATTTATGGTGTGTCAGGGAATGCTATATAGCTTACCTACTTTTTTTTTTTTTTTTTTTTTTTTTAAGATTCATTTACTTATTTGAGAGAGAGGAAAGAGAGAATCTCAAACAGACTCCCTGCTGACTGCAGAGCCCAATGCAGGGCTCAGTCTCACAACCCTGAGGTCATGACCCAAGCCAAAATCAAGAGACTGATGCCCAACTGAATGAGTCATCCAGGTGTCCCTAGCTTACCTGCTTCTTACAACTTCACGGATATGTAATTATTATTATTATCATCCTTACCTTTTCAGCCTAGAAAATTTAACATACCTAAGGCATGGAACTAGAAAGTGGTGGAATAGCATTTTAGGGAAATCTGAATCTTAAATTTGACTCACGATGGGAAGCACAATAGAATAATAATGGTAGCTACTATTATTATCCCCCTTTTATGTACCAGGTACTTTACAGATACTATCTTATTTAATCATCATGAACTCAAAAAGAGGTATTAATCTCATGAAATTGTAGAGATAAACAAATAGGATAGCATAGAATAAGTAATTTTCTTAAAGTCCCCTACCTGGAAAATAAGAGAGGCATAATTTGAATTTATGTATGTCCGACTCTAAACATCTTTGCATTATGTGACATCCTTACAGAGAATACTTTTACTGCCTTTAAGTATGCTTAGGGATTGGGTTTTATCTTCTTCAAGTGTTTGAAATTCTGAGTTGAACTCAATGTAGCAATTTACTGCTGTGTATTCTTGAACAAGTTTACTCAAGTATTCCAAACTTCAGTTTCTTTATTTGTGAAATGGGGATGATTATAATAGAACCCACTTCCGAGTGCTGTTGTGAGGAGTCAGTGAGATAATTCTTGTGGAGATCATAGTTCCTGGTACATAGAAAGCGCTCGGTGTATCTTAGCTGATATTGGTATTATTAACAAAATTAGGCACTGAGGAGAACGGTGTGAAAGCAGTCAAATCCTAAATATCATTTAGAAAGATCAAAGCCATCCTGTAAATCTTTTAAGAAATTTCAGATCTTCAATACCAAACATATAGTCCTCTTTACAGTTAGTTTCCATACAAAGAAAGCAATTCTGTACAGCTGAAGAATGGGAATTCTCTTCACAAGTCAGGATTGGGAAGGCAGGTTTGTGACCCTGCCTCCAGCAGAGAGATGGCTCCAATAATAGTTGTAAATAGTTTGTGATCCTTGTGGATGAGGAGGTCATGAGCTGAAAGAAAGACTTTGTAGATAATATTTTAGCTAAATGAGGAGAGGCAAGATATCTCTTGTGATCTCAGAAAGGGAATTTCAGCGCCTCTAGTCTTTTTGATATTTGAGGAGGCTTAGAGACACTCTTTACATTACTATGAAAACCAACCAGACATGAATAGAAAAAAATAAAGATAAAATTCACCTTTTACCTTTTTGCCTTCTCTTTTCAACTTCTTTAATCAGCTGTATAAATTTGACTGGCAGAGACTTCAGTGTGCAGGAAGCTATAAACATAGAAAAGATTCTGTAATATTAGTGTGTATCAGAAAAAGTGTGTATAAGTATGTAGTTACCAGTGGAATGTTAAAAAAATCTGTGACTAAAATATAATAAACTCTAAACTAAAACATCTTGATAAGATAATACTAGTTCTTTTCTCTTTGTCTTTCCCTCCTTCCTTCTCTTCCTTCCTCTCTCCTTTCTTTCTTTTTTCTTTTTTGACCAAATTATATTATCCTCTATAAACTCACACAAACTATTTGACTTTGTCTCTAATATATCCACACAAAATCTTGGCTCTCTAGTCTGGCTCTCATCTGCTTCCCACCATATTCGGTTCCTTTACCTGGGATGTGATTTTGCTCAGACTAACTTGTTCACCATTCAGAAGCCCACCAAATCTGCAAAACCCAGTCCAAGCCTATATTTCTGTTAGAAACATGCTTTGAATTCTTTAAGCATTGTGATTACTAGGAAAAATGTAGTCTCTGAGGTAAAACTTCTCTTGGTTCAAATCCTGGCTTTGCCATTTATCAGCTGACTTCAGTTAACCTCTCTCAGTCTGTTTCCTCATTTTTGGAATAACAGCCTTTCACAGAATTTTGTTGTTACTTAACATAATACTAGTAACTATTTTAATTAAAGATCTCTTATTGCTCTAAGTTCTTTCACTTTAGTTATAACTATATAGTTTGGATTTAGGCTTCCAATTCTAACCATGATGGAATAATATGTATCAGACTTACCCTCCTTAGATTATTATACTAAAAAGTCTATATGAAGTATTTCCATATACCTGGACAACATATAGCACAGAACTATGATCACTGGCAAAAAGCTACACATGAGGTGAACTCCATATTTACCTAGACCTTTTTTCATGCAGACACTTTCAAAATTACATCTCCAGGTTATAGAGGCCAAAGAAAGAGAAGTGGTCTTAGGAGATGTAGAAAATAGAGACCATAATTTAAGGCTGCTGAGATAGTTGAAATTTGTGGGGCAGTATTGTTATGAAGAAAAGGAATATTCTAGAGAAAGAGATTCATAACTCTGCATTGGGGGTTCTCTTGAGTCTTTGGCCGAATACCAAGCTGTGTACATACAAGTCATGACTCTATGAAATCTGGGAGAGAATGACTATTGGGTGCATGTAAGAGGAGCAGTGTGATTTTAAAGATTTCACTCTGTTAGGAGACCTTGGAGTCATAGCCAGGTTGCAACTTGGGAGTTCACCTGAGACTGCTTGCTGAAAGACTTGCCTTAGGAGTAGTAAGAACCACTCCAGATCCAGCCTCATAAAATATAAATGTAGGCCTTAACAGGATCAAGATAATCTACCAGTAAATTAATTTGCTAGCAACACAAAACTTAAAACTCCTTAAGGAAGATGATAAAAATCTAGAATCTCAACAAAATTGCTAGACATCTGAAGAATCAAGAAAAGATGACCTGTAATCAGGAGAAAAGCAGTCACACCTAAGCAATTCATAGTCAAATCCATGAAAACCAAACATAAAGAGAAAAATCTTAAATCCATGCAGAAGAGAAAAAGAGATTATCTTCTGGAGATTAAAGGTAAAAATAAGCATGAGCTTCTTATCAAAAAGGAAGCAAGGAGACGGTAAATCATCTCTAATATGCTGAAAGAAAATAACTCTATCTGTCTAGAATTCTAGTTGCAGTAAATAGTTTTTGAAATTAAAGGTGAAATAAAGACAAAATAAAAAAAATGCTAAGAGAATTTACCAAAGCAGTTCTGTTCAGCAAATATATATATATAAAAGAAACTTTTTCAGACTGGAAGGTAAAGAATTCAGATCATACAAATGAATAAAGAGCACCTGAAGTGATAAATATCTAGAAAATAAAAATAAATTAGTTTTCATTTTAAATTACTTTAAATGACAGTTGCTATTTAAACCAAACAAGAAAATCCAAATATAATGTAACATGGGCTTTATAACATATGTAGGAATGAAATGCACGGCAACAGCTACTGCAAAGAATGGAAGAAAGTAAATGGAGTCATACTATTGTAAGGTTCTCATATATGAAAAGGTATTATGTTCAAGATGGATTAAGTTGAGGATGCACATAATCCATATGTGCATATGAGTAATCCATAAAGAAAGTATTAAAATCCTAGAAATCCCTATTAAATTACCACCAGCATTTTTCACAGAGTTAGAACAAACAATCCTAAGATTTGTATGGAACCACAAAAGACCCCAAAGAGTCAGAGCAATCATGAAAAAGAACAACACTGTAGGCATCATGATTCCAAATTTCAAGCAATATTACGAAGCTGTAGTCACCAAGACAGTATTGTACTTGCACGAAAACAGATACGTGGATCAATGGAACAGAATAGAGAACCCAGAAATGGATCCACAACCATATAGTCAACTAATATTTGACAAAACAGGAAAGAATAACCCATGGAAAAAAGATAGTCTCTTCAACAAAAGGTGTTGGGAAAACTGGGACAGCAACAAGCAGAATAATGAAACTGAACTAGTTTTTTACACTATACAGAAAAATAGACTCAAAATGGGTAAAAGACCTAAATGTAAGATGGGAAAACCATCAAAATCCTAGAGAAGAACACACGCAGCAACATCTTTGACCTTAGCCATAGAAACTTCTTACTAGACACATTGCCAGAGGCAAGGGAAACAAAAGCAAGAATGATCTATTGGGACTTCATCAAGATAAAAACTTCTGCACAGTGAAGGAAATAATCGGCATACTAAAAGGCAGCCTACAAAACAGAGAAGATATTTGCAAATGGCATATCTGAAAAAAGGTTAGTATCCAAAATCTACAAAGAACTTATAAACTCAACATCCAGAAAACAATTTAGTTAAGAAAGGGGCAGAAGAAGTGAATAAACATTTTTCCAAAGGAGACATTCAGATGGCTAACAGACAAATGAAAAGATGCTCAGCATAACTCACCATCAGGGAAATACAAATCAAACCCCAAATGAGATACCAACTCACACTTGTCAGGAGGCTATAATTAACAATGTGAGAAACAACAGGTGTTGCTGAGGATGCAGAGAAAGGGGAACACTCTTGGACTATTGGTGGGAATACAAACTAGTACAGCTACTCTTGAGAACAGTATGGAGGTGCCTCAGAAAATTGAAAATGGAACTACCCTATGACCCAGCAATTACACTACTAGGCATTTAGCCAAAGGATACAGAATAAAGATTTGAAGGGGTACATGGATGCTGATGCTTATAGCAGCATTATCAGCTATAGCCAAACGATGCAGAGAGCCCAAATGTCCATCAACTGTTGAATAGATAAAGAAGAGATTATATATATATTATATATATATAATATATATATAATACACACACACAATGGAATATTACTCAGTAATCAAAAAGAATGGGCTCTTTCCATTTGGAATTATGTGGATGGAGCTAGAGTATATTATGATCAGTAAAATAAACCTGTCAGAAAAAGACAAATACTGTATGATATCATTCATATGTGGAATTTAAGAAACAAAACAGATGAACATGTTGTGGGGGAAACAAGAATGAAGAGAGAGGGAAACAAACCATGGGAGACTCTTGAAGATAGAAAACAAACCAAGGGGTGATGGAGGGAGGTGGGTGGGTGGCAGATGGGCTAGATGGCGATAGGTATTAAGGAGGGCACTTGATATAATGAGCACTGAGTGTCGTATGTAAGTGATGAATCACTGGTTTGTACTCCTGAAACCAACATTGCACTGTATGTTAACTAAATAGAATTTAAATAAAAATTGGGGGAAAATAAAAAATAAAAAGCTATTAAAATCTTAAATAAATTAGAAGGGATAAATGGGGCTACAAAATGTTTAATATATCTAACAGAAGGCAGGAAAGAAAACTAAATACAAGCGGGACAAACAAAAAACAAATAGTAAGAAAAAGAAGACATAAAGCCGTATTCATATTTATATTAAATGTAATTGGGGTAAACTCTATAACTAATGAAAAAGCTTGTCAGACTGGTTAAAAGCTCATGAAGAACAAGAATAACTTTATGCACTATGAAGACTTCGATAGATTGAGAGTAAAGCAACAGAACATGAAAAAACTAATCACAAGAAAGCTGGAGTAACTATACTGATATTAAACAAAATAGATTTCAGGACAAAAAATATGACCAGAAATACAGAGAGAAATAAAGAGGGACAATCACCAAGAAGGTATATGACATAACAATCCTAAATGTTTATGTAACTAGTAACAACTAGTTACATGTATGAGGCAAAATGGACAGAATAAAATGGATAAGTAGATAAATCCACATACGGACTTCAAAATTTTAATATCTTTTTAGTAACTGTTAGAACAACTATATCAAAATAATCAGTAAGGATATAGAAGACTTAAACAATATTATTGATGGACTTAACAGAGCTGATACTTATAAGAAAGATATATACTTATAAAAAATGTATACTATTTTCCAGAAAACATAGAACATTCACCAAGATAAAACATGTGCTGAGTCATAAAGCAAGCCATAAATTTAAAAGTATCTTATCTCATTACAGTGGAATTGAATTAGAAATCAATAGCAAAAATGTTTCTAAACATTTATAAATGAAGAAACATCTAAATGTGCCATCAGAGGAGTCAAATTAGTATTTAAAATATTTTATTTTATTATTTTTTTAAAAGATTTTATTTATTTATTTATTTATTTATTTGACAGAGAGAGAGATCACAAATAGGCAGAGAGGCAGACAGAGAGAGAGAGAGGAGGGCAGGCTCCCTGCTGAGCAGAGAGCCTGTTGCGAGGCTCGATCCCAGGACCCTGAGATCATGACCTGAGTCGAAGGCAGAGGCTTACCCACTGAGCCACCCAAGTGCCCCTTTAAAATATTTTAAATTAAATCATAATATAAGCACAGCGTATTAAAATTTGTGGGATGCAATAAAGATAGTGCTTAGCAGAAAATTTATAACTTTAAATGCTTAGATTAGAACATAACAATGATTTATTATCAATGCTTTAAGCTTCTACCTTAAGAAGCTAGAAAAAGAAGAGCAAATTAAATATAAAATAAGTAGAAGGAAGGAAATAATAAAGATAAGAGTAGAAATCAATGAGGTAGTAAGAAACAAACAATAGGGAAAATCAATGAAACAAAGCAGTGATTCCTGGGAAAGATCAATAAAATTGATATACCACTAGCTAGACTGTTCAAGAAAAAAAAAGAAAACACAAATTACAAATGTCAATAATTAAATAGGAGATATGTCTCCTACCCTATTGACATTAAGAGAATAACATTACAATTTTTTATAATACTACAATTTAGATGACAAGGACAAATTCCTCAAAAGATGTAAATTACCAATACTGATAAGAGAAAAATGAGAAAATCTGAACTGATGTATATACATCAAAGAGAATGAATCTATATTTATTAACATCCCCAAGACATGGAATCTGTAAACCCGGAAGACAGATAGTGTAAATTTTGGTCAAGTCCTAAGATCTGAGAATTTGGGACACTGATATAAAAGAGCAGGAAAAGATAGATGTCCCAGCTCAAGAAGAGAGAATAAATTCACTTTTACCTTTTGGTTCTATGAAATCCGTAAAGGAATTAGATGATGCCTACCCTCATTATGAATGAATGTGATCTTCTTCTTCTTCTTCTTCTTTTTAAGATTTCATTTATTTATTTGAGAGAGAACATGAGAGGGGAGAGGTCAGAGGGAGAAGTAGACTCCCTGATGAGGAGGGAGCCCCATGTGGGACTAGATCCCGGGACTCCAGGATCATAACCTGAGGCGAAGGCAGTTTTTTAACCAACTGAACCATCCAGGTGCCCTGAATGTGATCTTCACTCAATCTATCAAGTCAAATGCTGATCTATTCCAGAAACTGCCTCATAGATATACCAGAAGTACTTTACCAGCTATCTGGACACCCTGTAGCCCAGTCATGTTGATGCATAAAATTACCCATCACACCCAATAGAAATACAAAAATTAAAACAAATAAAGCCTCTAGAGGAAATTATAGGAGAAAACATATACATGACTTTGGAGAAGGACACATCTTTTGATGTTTCATAGAAAGCATTATCTGTAGATGAAATCTGGTAAATTGTATTTCATCAAAATTAAAAACTCTTCTCATCAAAAAACATGTTTTTGAAAATGAATAGATAAGCTATAGCCTAGGAGAAAATATTTACAATCCTATAGCTAACAAAAGACATGAAGAATTTCAACAACAGAATTAGCAGACAAAAAACCAAACAAAAAACCAACCAAACAAAAAAACCAAAGTTGGCAAAAGGCATGAACCAACACTTCAAAAAGGAACTATATATATATCTGTAAGCATGTGAACAAGTGTTCAACACCAATGTGTTTCAGGAAAGACTAAAATGAGAAGATTGACAAATCAAATTTTGACAAGTATAGGGCGTAAATAGAATTCTTTTTTTTTTTTTTTTAAGATTTCATTTATGTATGAAAGAGAGAGAAGAGCACAGCAGGGGGATGGCAGGGGGAGTGGCCATAATGTTGCACAAAGAAAGCCTAACACAAAAGAGTATGTGCTATATGATTATATGATGCTCCAGAACAGGTATATCTAATAGAGAGTAACAAAAATTAGAACAGTGGTTGCCTCTGAAGAGTGTGAGGGTAGGGATTGGTTGAGATTTGGCAGGAGGGAACTTCCTGGAGTGATAGATTTCCGACTTGTTAGGAATGCTGTATTTCTGCTGGTATAACATTTGTCAAATTTATCAAATTGTATACCCTATGTAAATTATATCTCAACAAAAAGTCCATTGAAACTTAAATAAATAGATATCACATTGTATTTAGTATGTTTTAAGATAAATATTGTCTTGCTTTTAGGTATGTAATTTAAAAATTACAGAGGTTAATACCTACCCATGTTGTAGGAATTTCAGGCACATGTAAACTGTGCATCTATGTTTAAACAAAGCCAAGCTCAGAGTATGGTAGTTTCAAGAAGAATACTCATTGATTGATAAGTAATTGTAAAGAATCATTTTATGCCATGTAGAATTCTATTACATATGTGGGTTAGCGAAGCAGCAGGGGTTGATAGTTTTTTAAACAGCCTTTATAGATTTAGAGAAACAAAAAATAGAGAAAGAAACTGGAGAGTCATTTTATCAGGTGGCAAGCATGATATTATTGGAATAGGAGCATGTCTTACTCATGTTGGGGTTTTTCTGTGTCTCATATTGTCTGGCACACTGCAGTTTAGTATATATTTGGGGCATTGAAATGACCAGCTTTCTACTGCAAAACACTGTTTAACAAACTTTATTACCATAATTATTTTTGCAACTTTCTGTTTTTGTGTTCCAGAGTAAGTTATTTAAAACGTAAACTGACCTCTCAAAAAGTAGACCCAGGTTTAAAGCAGGGAGATTTAAATTGTGTGTTGCTAAGTTATAATAATTTGGTAATTATTTGGTTTCTTAACTCAAGGAGAGTGCTTCTAGCTAATTCTTAGAAATCATACAGGAGATAAGGTGTAATTGACCCGATGTTTTTCCTTTCTTAACACTGAGTGTGTTATATGAAAAGAGAGAGGAGACCTAATGCTCTGATCCATGGGTTCATGTTGAGTATGATTGGAAATGACATTGGTTAGCATGGTTTGAAGTTATTTCCAATTCTATCTCTCCTTTATTGGGAAGTGAGCTATAAATAAGACAATGTGCTCAGTGCTTGGGTCATAAAAATGAGCAGAAGGAATTTCCGCCCTCTTAGAGATCACAGAACAGTGGGGCAGGGAGGGAAACAAAATGAATAACTGAACAGATGATTAGTCATAGTCAATTCCGTTATTTTGGTTAAGTTAATTTCTGTGTTAATAATTACTTCCATATATAAGGCATCTCTTCGATACTTTACAGGTGCTATACCCTCAAGGCACGTATTTCTCTCATTTCAGAGCAGTGAAAATGAAGGGTTGGAGAGCATGTGCCACAGACCCTGGGGACTAGAACCACACCTTGGACCCATTCTCCATGATTTCTTGGCCTATGATCCTTCAGCCAGAATCCACCGTTACCTAAGATGGACTTTAGCCAAGCTTCTCAGCACCAACGTGTAACTTCATAAACCACATCCAAGGTAAACAGACAAACCAAAGGACTTCGAATGAGCTTGCCACTCATTTTCCATTTCTTTGGTCATTTTTATTTTACACTTTCTTGAACGCTGATAAATAATCACCAAACACAGAGAGGGAAAAAAGTCAGATTTGTTTTGTGCTAACCGTATGTTTTCATTTAAAATTTTCGTGTGAGGAGATGATGGTAGTTCAGGACAGCACACATGTGGTGATTTTGCGCATAATGTCACACGCTAAGTTCATGTTCTGGGGGGACGCCTTGGCCGCTCTTTGAAGCAGTGCTTCCTGCTCAGTGGAGGCATGAGAAGCCTGTCTTTATCCCAACTCCAGCTGCACGACAATTAGAGTAGATGGTTGGCTTAGGCACTGAGAGCCTTGTGTGCTATTTAGTGTTACAAACACGTGTCGGCTCCCCTCTCTGGTCAGAGGCTGGGCTGGGAGCTGGAAGTGGTATGGTTCTGGGCCCCTTTCTGTCCTATAGCTTGCTTTCTAGTGGTGAAGACCCTCTGATGACCAGGGGCACAACTAAGGCTGAGAACTCAGAGTGCGGTAGTCTAAGAAAGTGACCTGTAACAACTCAAGAGGGGTAGTGTTTGCAAGGGGGCCTGACTTCCTGGTAGAAAAATAAAGAAGCTGAACTTATTGACTCTTGATGCAGGGTTTATTTACCTAGGCAGTACTGTTTATTCCTCCACATAACAATGTGATGGATGTGAATTTCTTGTATATGTTTTAATTTAAAAAATAATGCAAGTATAACTAAAAGTTAAAGTCATGTTCGGAGCATGTATATCTCACCTCACATTATCAGTTTCCATCCCCAAGAGAAACCAGAGTAAAATAGTTTCTTCTATATTTTTTGTTAATTTTAAAATTAAATATGTGTACACTTCTCTGTGAATGCAGCCTGTATTTTTATAGGATTTATTTTTAAATGGGAACACACTAAATAATCTGTTCTGGACCTGAGAGTTTTCACTTACAATATTCCAAGATAATTTCCATGACAGTAGGTACATAGGACTTTACCTCTTTCTTTCTTTCTTTCTTTCTTTTCTTTTTTTTTAATACAACATAGCTTTCAACATATATGTTGGAGTTTTGAGAGGATCCAATAAGTAGCATCCATCTTCCCCTGTCCCCAGGGTTCTGAACAATTTGAGAAGGAAACAAATGGAGGCCACAGATGTAATTTTATTGCAGATGGAGGCTGATGTTTATGTGACTAGTCAAGCAGGCTTGTTAATACAGAGCCTATGTACATAGAACACATCTATGTAGCTTAGCTCAGTTCCCAGAATGAAAAGGATAAAGCTAAGCCAAGATCTGCCACACAGATAAGTTATGCCACCTTTTCAGGGGTAGAGTGACTCAAAATCAAGAGGGAGGCCGTGGAGATGCTTACAAAATCCCTCTCCACAGAAACCAGAAGCAGGGAGAAGTCTCTCCTCTAAGAGCATGGACATAGAAAGCATCTTTGATTTAGTTCGTCTCGTGCTGATGGATATTTAGTTTACCTCCATTCCTGCTACTGGGCATCCATGTTTGTTATTCTCTTTCTACACAAAAGGAAAGAGACACCAGGAGGTTACATATTCAGAGTAAGAGCTCGTGAGAGGCAGAGCCACAGTTCTGACTCATGTCCAAGTCTGACTTAAAGTAGAGGGCTCTTTTCATTTTCCACAGTCCCTACTATTCACCCAATTCCTAACATCTGTATGGAAAATCAGTAATAGTCTGTGAGTCCATTTTAGCTGAGTCCTCTTTCTAGTTCCGCATGCTCCTCATGTGAGGAGGCTGAGGCAGGGAATATTTTCTCTATTAAAAAAATAAAAAGAGTAAACTAAGATTCAGAGAAGTTACTACTTCTTTACCTAGCGTCACTTGTTCATGGCGAGGTTTAAGACTCGACCTCCCTTCTTCTTAGTTCAGCAACTCATCCTCTGTCTCAGAGAGCCTTGAGCCAGGCAGTGAAGTTTGGACTGAGACTAAGAGGAGGGAGTAGAGTTAACAGACATATTGTGTCAATGGGCAAAGAGGGGCTTTGTTCCTGCTATGACAAAGGTTTTCCTTTCAATGGCAGATTATGTCCTTCCTAGACATGCACGCATGTGGTCTGTGTGTAGAACTGGCGGGGAAATGTTTAAAATACAGATTCTTATGCCCCACTTAAACCTACTGACTCTAAGAGAATGGAATCAGGAATCTGCATTTTTAACATGATGGGGTGTTCTGATGGAAGAGAGTCTATGAATCACAGATGGGAGAAGCCTTGCTTTGGGAAATTTTTTAATGTTTAAAGTTTTGGGGGTATAGTAGATGACTCATAATCAGAAGAATTTCTCCCTGAGGCTGTGTGTCATTATGAAAAGAACAATGGGCTTTGGAATTAGCTAAGGCTAAATTGATTTCTCATTGCACGATTCATTAGATGGGTCTGGGAGACAGTTATGAACCTTCTGAATCTGAGCCAGCTTATGTACAGTACAATCTGTTATGAAGATTAAATGAGATGATATATGCAAAAGCCTGCCCTTTAGCTCTTCCATAAAGGTTACTTGCTCTCCATTTCTTCTAAGATTTTTTTTCAATAATCTTCCACATCTCCTCCACCTGTGACTTCTCTGAAGGGCATCCTCTTGGTCTCGTTTATCTTCCCACTGCTATTGCTTAAATTCCCTGCCATGGAAAAGAGCACAGATGCCCAGCAGGGCAAGGCTTACACTAATCAGGCTGTTACACTGATGGGTCTTGTTGCTTGTTCTATAAGATCCATGGAATGAGATGAGCAAAGCACAATTACTACATCCCTTCTCAGAGGACATGTGTGCTGATTCGTTAACAAAATGTTACATTGTAAAGGTTCCGACCGAAATGGGATTTTGCTTGTATTCCTGAAATGTCTTGAAAATGAGCGCGGACTGTTAAAGGCAAGCTTTGGAAGTAGGCCCTTTTCATTTTCTTCTGATAGCTCTGTTCTCTTTGTCTTCAGTCTTTCGTATGCCTACTGGACCTGCCTGAGCAGCTCTTCAGGTGTGGACCTTTCAAAACTCCTTCATGCCTTGGCTTCAAATATGATACTTCTGGTGTCCTCTAATCCCAGAATCCTCTAAGAATGGGATTAAAACTAGCCCAAAGAGGGTTTTCATGCTAGTAACTACTGGGTATGCTAATTACACTTGTCTTTTGAAAGGAGGCTTTTCAAGACATAAAATGAAGGGGAAAAGTAGAAACTTTTCATATCTTAGTCGTTTTAGGATGACATCAAGGGAGAGGGTGAGGTTCAAGAACTATCTGGGGGATTACATAGATGACATAGATTGTCCTACATTGATGACATAGATGCTTTACAAATGTAGTCATGACTTTAATAGGCAGGAAAGCGAGAAACACAAACATAAAGAGACAAATGTTCTTGTGGAAACAATGCAAAGAAATGTTTAAAATCACAATACTAGATGTATGGTCCCAGAACTTATTGATGTGAAATTATACTTTCAATTTTGCAGACCTCAATGTGTAACTGACCTGAATTTTTATCCCATAGGAAAGAAAATCACTCACCATGAACAATCATTTCAAAAGAAAAGCAATAGAGAGAATACACTTACAAAAATTACTTTTTTTTCTTATAACAAATGAAATACACATTTGTAGTTGGTTATTTAGAAAAGATTTAAAAGAGAGGGAAAATAAAAAACCCACTCCCCAGAGATGATCACTGTGCACATTTTGCTATATATTATTCACCCTTTTTTTCTGTTCATCGAGTCAAACTTTAGAGTCCAGAGTGGAAACATAATGTATATATTTTTCTTGTGCTCAAAAAAATATGGCACATACTAGTGCTTCTAAGCTTGAATGCACATAGAAATCACTTGAGGACTTGTTAAAATGAAGATTTTGATTCAGTAGGTCTGGGCTGGGGCCTGAGAATCCATATGTCTCACAAGCTCCTGGAGAATGCTGCTAGTCTGCAGATCACACTTTGGAAAGTAGCAGGTGTATGTCCCATTCCTTGTCATTACTGAGTTCTAACAACATATTTTTAAGTACTGCAAGTATTCCATAGATAATATATGTAACTCAATAATGCTACCTTAGTGGCAGTTAGGTTTATTAATTTATTTTTATTATATTATAGAAGGTGCTATGATGAACTTTCATGGAGAGGAATTTTAACACATATTCATTAAGATTTCTTTGAAAATTAGGGCACCTGGGTGGCTCAGCGGGTTAAGCCTCTGCCTTCGGCTTGGGTCATGATCTTAGGGTCCTGGGATCGAGCCCCACATCCAGCTCTCTGCTCAGCAGGGAGCTCCCCGCTCTCTCTGCCTGCCACTCTGCCTACTTGTGATCTCTCTCTCTGGCAAATAAATACAAATCTTTATTAAATAAAGATATCTTTGAAATAATTTCCTTGAAAAAGGAAATCATCAAAATTATTCCACGTTTTAAGGGGTTTAATATGTATTGCCGACTACCTGATGGGGGGAAATTGCAGTTTGGATAAGTAATGTTAACTAATTAGATGTACCACCCTGACCTGAATTTTTTTTCAGTTTGTCCCTGTATCCTTTCCCTAGGGAGAAGTCGTACCTGTCTCTATGGTAACCTCACTGCTTTCTCTTGAATCATTCTCAGCATTCTATTACTGGTGTTTGCTGACAAGGGTATCTGCCCCTGGCTGGCCAGTGCATTAGCCCCTGTGCTGAGCACTGTGCTAGACACTCAAGAAATGATAGAGTGAATGGAGAAAGTGAAAGCCCAAGTCTTTCAACATATAAATACTTGTTAGAGCATTGCAGCATGGAACAGTATCAATTTCTTATCTATCATATTAGATACTTTGATCACTAATTAAAACCCAAACATGAAAAATTATTTGCTGCTTCTTATGGAAAATCACCCACAAAAAGCTTTGGTGTTAGACTATTTCCTTTTATAAAGTAGACCATGCCCATGTAGAGCTGGTTACAGTTTCAAAGCTATGTATACCAAAACCTGTGTACTGTTATTAACATGTTGGGGGCTTTATTAATAGCATTATATAGTAATATTCATATACTATTTCAATACAGTATTGCTGATGATGTAATAATGCTAATATATTTTACTAATCTATCTCATATGGATTGTATCCTTATAATTGTTCAGATTGGATTTTTTTCATTGTTTCTGATTTTTGAAAATATTGTATTGAGTATTATCTATTTCAATTATCAAGGTTTTTTGTATTCCCTTAAATTTCCCCATCCGAAGTAGATTCCTCACTTGCCTCACTATTGTTCTGGACCTTTAAGTTAACTGTAAAGTCTTAAGATTTTTGAGCAGGCAAGTGAAATTTATAACTCATATCACTTAATCAAATATTTGCTCAATCTATCATTTATGTATTTAATTATTTTTCCCTTGGGTGTTCCTATCTAATTGGGTACCTGTTTCAGTTGCTGTACCTGTGAGTGTGGCAGGAATTGGTGCTGGCTTTCTGCAGACAACAGATGGGAATTTTTGAGACAGACCTTTTCATACAAATACCCACTTTTATCAACTCAGAGCTTTTCCTTTTGTTCAACTGCTGACTCAAGAAATATTTTTGACTCCCGTTGTGTGATAGGAACTGTGATAGGCAAGTGCTATGTCAGAAACAAAATGAGTAAAACATTGTATTTGCTTTCAGGTCAGTCTCCATTGGATCGTAGCGGCAGTGGGAACACTAAGATAGGACCAAATCCAGGTTTTTAAATTGGAGCAGAGAGAAAAGATAAGGATGCTTGGATTGCAGGGAAGATGTCTTGGTCATGCCTAAATGATCTCTTCCAGGAGTAGGTTTTGTGCATCTGTTAAACTCACAAGACCCTCCGTCTCCCCCTCCCTATCTGCTTCCCCACACCTACCCTGCCTCCCCACCCTTGCCTCTTCCTCACTCTGTAGCCATTACCCTGGGAGGCCTTGGATGCTTTGGCCCATGCTCATTTAATTGAAGTCAAGATTTACAAAACAAAACCTGGCATGTTATTTGTAGGAGCAGGAAGTAATTTTATATTGAAGCTCATACATATGGTGTCACGTGTAGATTGAGAATCACCATGTCTGCTGAATTATGTTATCAATGACTTCGAAGTTATCATTGAGAAGCAGCAGCTGTTGCCAAGAATAGTAAATCATATCTCATGCTTTAGAAGAAATGGTATTATGGCTTTTCCAAAGAACTCATTTTTTAAATAGAAGGCACAAGTCATCACCTACACTCTATTTGGGAAAAACATAGATTTATTTTATTTTTATTTTTATTTTTCTTAAAGATTTTTCATTTATTTGTCAGAGAGAGAGAGAGAGAGTGCACAAACAGGAGGAGTGGCAGGCAAAGGGAGAAGCAGGCTCCCTGCTGAGTAAGGAACCTGATGTGGGACTCAATCCCAGGACCCTGAGATCATGACCTGAGCTGAAGGCAGATACTGAACCAACTGAGCCACTCAGATGTTCCTAGATTTATTTATATTATTTACTTTTAGCAATTTTAATTTGATTTCCAAATATTTCTTGTGCAAGTGAATAAACCCAAATCCTTATCTTAAATAGCTTGAAATTTATTTGAGAAAAAGCTATGTCCACAAGTATGCAGAGTCCAAAGCCTAGTGGCCAGTGTGTTAGGATGGATACAAGTTGTGTAGAGGCAGTGAGGGGAAGGAACAATTAAGGTCGGACTGGTGATGGGGAAGAAAGGAGGACTTTGTAGGGGAAGGGACATTTGACCTGGGTTTTTTTTTTTTTTTTTTTTTTAAGATTTTATTTATTCATTGGACAGACAGAGATCACAAGTAGGCAGAGAAGCAGGCAGAGAGAGAAGGAAGCAGGCTCCCTGCTGAGCAGAGAGCCCTATGCGGGGCTCGATCCCAGGACCCTGGGATCATGACCCGAACCGAAGGCAGAGGCTTAACCTACTGAGCCACCCAGACGCCCCTTGACCTGGGTTTTGATGGCTGTTTGGTTTGTTTTGATTTTAGGAAGTAAATAAGGAAAGGCATTTGATACCAAGAAACAGTATGGTTACAAAAATCATAAAAAATAAATGCCAGTTTGGGGAATTGGGAAGTAATTAAGTGTTGCTGTTGATCAGTACTTCTTAATCCTGGCTGCACATTAGAATGACCTGGGGAGCTTTAGAAATACTGGTGCCCAAGTTTCACCCCAGAGATCCTTTGGTATAGCTTATATGTTGGGATTTTTTTTTTTTTAAGATTTTATTTATTTATTTGGCAGACAGAGATCACAAGTAGGCGGAGAGGCAGGCAGAGAGAGAGAGGAAGGGAAGCAGGCTCCCCGCTGAGCAGAGAGCCCGATTCGGGGCTTGATCCCTGGACCCTGAGATCATAACCTGAGCTGAAGGCAGAGGCTTTAACCCACTGAGCCACCCAGGCGCCCCATACGTTGGGATTTTTAAGAGGTCCCCAAATTATTCTAATATGTAGCCAAGGTTGAGAACCTGGCTGTAGAGTAGTGGTATTATAAAGTGGTATCATGAAGTAGAAAAAGAAATGAAAATAAAACATATATTTCTTGGGTAGCCTTATCCTTATGCTGCAGTTCTTACAAAGGAGCATTTACAAGAATATACTACTACGTCTGTGAAAAAGGTGAAGAATTTTAATTCACATGTACCAATGAAAAAATATAAAATAGTCATAGGAGATGCAGAATTAGAAACATGACCAATTTCCAGAACTTACTGTGAGAAAGGACAGGGTTTGAGGTAAAGGAGAGGGGAGGTTGGATTCAAGAATCAAGGGGATATTTAAGAAAAGAAGAATCTGTACATTGTTTTTTTCTAATGCCTGCATTTAGCCTGGATTCTGAAAGTATGGAAACTTGACTGAAAACTACTCCTTTCCCCCCTTTCTTTCCACCAACTACCAAATGTGTATGTGGCATAGGGTCCACACAAACAAGTCCACTGAGGGGCAGGCTTCTTTCCCTGTAGAGGGAGGGGAGGGACAGGCGCTGATATCCTCCCTCACCCCTTCACTCTCCTAAGCTCCAGGTTTCCTGGCATCATGAATGATTCCTGTCTCCTCCCCAGGCATGTCCTTTCAAGTCTGCCTGACAATAGCTCCCACATTCTGTCAGATGACGGTCTTATTTAGGAAAAAAAAAAAAATAAAGCCTCCCCATGCAAAAGTTGAATGAATAAAAGTGCCTACAAGAGAATCTTCTTCTCTTAAAAGATAAATACGTCTGAGCCAGTATTTCTTACCCCTTTGACTATTCTAGAGCAGCATGCTTCAAATCCATTCATTCATGCACTATTCTCCCTATTTTTCTGCCATGGTTGCTATTCATCACTCTCAATGACAAAACTCTGTAAGGGTGTGGATGGCCATCCTTGTTTTATTCTCAGCACCGAGCACAGCACTGGATATAGATTTATTAAATGTTCATTGAATAAATAACCCTACATGCTTTCTAGAACGTATTTCCTATTTTCTTTCCTCTTCTTCATTTCTTTCCAATATGTGACCTCTGAATAACACATTGACATCAAAGTTCTGGGATCTTGTTTCCATAGATCTGTAGCATCTCATATAAGGTCAAAACTTTTGAATGTTTAATTTTCATTAATGTTCTGTCTTTCCACATTCCATAATATCCTCCCACTTCATTCTGGTTCCTTAAAAAAAGGAGAGAGAGAGAGAGACAGACTTATTGAACCTACATACACACACACACACACACACACACACACACACATACATATATATATATGTATATATATAAAAATATAATATTATAAAAAATATAAATATATATATGTATATATTTGCAGTAAATACATGAACACTAATGAGTAAGCTGAACTTTGCAGGAAATACATCAGCATCAACTAATTGATCTACCTCTGCAACATTCCATGATGGACCATCACTCATGGAGACCATTGTATTTCTACACATAGAGAAGTGCTTTGGCAGCCACAAGAAAATGATGTACTAACCATGACAAGGAATGAATGTGCATCTAGCTTCTTTTTTTCTATTTTCACTATTTCTCTTCTGGCCCTACTCAATGCCTCCTTTCTTAAAGAGATGACTTCCTCATTTCCCTGTTTCCTAGTTTATCATGCCTTCCCTCTCCATCTCTTTAAAATATATAAGTGCCAGACAAATTTTTCTTAAATATGGTTGTGATAGTCATTTTCCTACTCAAAACTTCTCAATGACTCTACCTCTGACTCACATATGGCCGTCTGACTTGGATGTTATGGGAGCCTCATGCCCTGACCCAACTTCTCCTTCCTTGCTCTTATGCCACCCACTTCTACTACATGATGTTCAGCCAAATGTGCCTACCTGGTGCACTTTCCCTATAGCACTGTCTTTCCTGTCGCTTTGGCTCTGTCCTTGCTACTTTTTTCTTATGAACTATCTACATTCCCACCAAGAACACTTACCCATCCTCAAATGTTCAAAATCTCGTTCAAGAAAACATTCCCCAATGCCTGAAAGTGAACACAATTCCTCTGTTTCTCCAATTGCTTCATTGATCTGTCTTTGTATTTCTTCTAGTTCCCTTAAACTAGCTTGCTTTATAAATATCTATAACCAGGGTACCTGGGTGGCTCAGTTGGTTAAGTGTCTGCCTTTGGGTGGGATCCTGATCCCAAGGGTCTGGGATTGAGTCGTTCCGGGAGCCTGCTTCCCTTTCTCTCTCTCTGCCTACTATTCTCCCTGCCTCTGCATGCACACATGTACTCCCTCTGTCAAATAGATAAATAAAACCTTTTAAAAAAATGAAACTAAGTATCTATAACCACCCTACACTGTCTCCTGGCTGATTCCTCTAGCACTGTGAACTGAACACTGTGGGTGTATCACACGTATTTGAGACACATTTCGTGAAGTGCAGTGAAGAATTAGGGATGAGAGGAATGACATGTTTTCTCTTATATCTGCGGTATCAAAAAGGAGGCTTGATGGAGAGGCAAGGGAGTTACCTACCCATCCAGAGGGCTTTTATCCTTATAATTTTGATCTCTAAACTCTTTATTTTTCCCTTACACCAGCCGTCACCTTCCCATACCCATCTACACACTCACACACACACATGGATATAGGTAGGACTTTTGTTTAACATAAAAGATAAGCAGGATTAAATTTATTATGATTATTCTGAGGTGGGCAAAAAAATTAACATCATTTAGATGCACTTAGTCTTTTGTAAGGAAGAAAATAATCATTAACATTTCTGCATAGCAAACAGTTATAATCTATTTACTATGCTACAAAACTTGGTGCAGAGAAAATTTAAAAATACGTGATTATATATTTAAGAGGAAAAAAAATGTGTTCCAGCTATACCTGGTAGTATATAAAATAAGGGTGCCTGGTGGCTCAGTCGGTTAAGTGTCTGTCTTGGGGTGGGGTCATGATCTCAGGGTCCTGGGATCAAGCCCTACAGTTGGGCTTCTTGCTCAGCAGGGGGGCTGCTTCTTCCTCTCCCTCTACCCCTCCCCCGACTCATGCTCTCTCTTGATCACTCTCAAATAAATAAATAAATAAAATCCTAAGGGAAAAAAAGAAAGAATATGGAATAAAAAATAATCTGGAAATACCGAGAGAGAGAGAGAAAGAAAGCCTGAATAGCTTCTGTTCTGTACACAGTAAAACTATGAACATTTGAACATTTAGTGACATCTGGACAAAAAGAGTAAGCCTGAAAAACAGTCTGTCTTTTGTGACACATTTTTGAGTTGGATCCAAGGCACAAAACAGCAAATAAGTGTTTGATGTTGGATGGAGTATTTTGTTCTTCCTTTGCAGGCTGCTACTCTGTAACCACCCGCCACCATCCCCCCCACCCCCATTAACTGCCTGTGCTTAAGTCAGAACATTCCACTGGTTGGGTGGCATGGCTCATCTGGAAGCTTCCCATCGACAGCCAAAACCGTCACCACCGCTTTTGCTACTTTTAAAGACAGTCCTTGGAAACATTAGGTAGTTTGGATGTGTAATATTAACAACTGGAAATGCCATTACTACTATCTTCTGTAGAAAATAGTGAAAGACCTCAGGGGTCTCCTTGAAGTTATCCCAAGTAAGTCAAAGAGTCTCCTTTCCAGCTTTTGTTGTTGATTTCAATGTGATGAAACCCAAGACAAACGGAGTACAGAATCACCATAAAAGCTTAAAGTTCCTCATGTATACACCACATTTTAAGCTGCCAAATGGGATCAGGAGAGAATGAAGCTTTCTCCCTATACCATGATTAAATTTATAAGGTAGTTTCACTTTTTAAATGCCAGTGGAATAGCCTGCATATGCTTTTGGACTCTATTCCCCGGTCCTTACCAGCACTCCTCTGACTGCCTTGAGTCAAGCCCTCGAATGGTGACCGCGACTGCCAGGGGCCTCTGGATGCAACCCCACCTACTCATGGCCCTCCTCCGTTCGCCCTCCACGCGGCTGCCACAGATGCCTTAAAAAGTCAATGGAGTCACGTCATCTGTTGAAATCCTTCCGAGCTTTCTCCAGAGCAGACCGTACAAAGCCTGTGAGGATCTGACTCTGCCTTCACGCTCACCGCTTCCCCTCCTGCCGCCCTGGCGTCCGCGCATCGTCTGGCATCGTCTGTGTGCTGTGCCCTTCACCGGTGGTGTTCTAAAATTTGGCTTTCATGTCCTCCCCCAAATGTTCTTTTCCTCTCTTCTTGCTCCCAGACTGTTCCCAGTCAACTACTCAGTCTAGGGCTCCCCATCCCCTCTTCAGGGGTACCGCGTTGCCCTCAGACAGGTACCCACAGCCTCCTGCGGTTCCTCCCTCAGTTCTCCCCCACGCACGGTCATAGCTCACTGCCAGCCTCCCGGGCTAGGCAGTGAGCTCTGCAAGGACTGTTTGTTACGCCTTTTTAATCTTTCTATCAACATTTCCTCATGCAGGACTATTAACTGGGGAGGTGCTGACTACGTGTTTATTTAAAAAGATCCATTCTAATTGCCTAAAAGTAGCTCACATATTTGCATATTTTATCCTCCTCCCCCCACCACCCCATGCCATTTCTCTTTTGAACTACCCCTTTTCTGCCAATCCAAAAGAAATCAGTGTGTGTGTGTGTGTGTGTGTGTGTGTGTGTAAGCCATGCCGTCCAGGGAGAAGAGATTCAACATGTTTACACAGGGCAACAGACCACAAATAACCGTTCAGGCAGTTTTTCTCATATTCTCTTATATGGCAGATATTGCTAAGTTCAGTGGCAGAACCATTCTGATCCATTCATTTTAAGTGTTACTTTTGATTACATTGATCAGCGCAGACCACGCTCCATGGAGGCGTGATCAGGAAAATCGGTGCATGTGGGTCTCTGATAAAATAGAGACTAACTTCTTCAGTTTACAATCTGGAGGTACCTTAAAAATGTTTTGGAAAATTGTTCTGTAGCTGAGTCTGCAGTTACAATCCACAGATGGGAGGGGAAATCACATACTTGGAGACTTTGCTCCAAGAGCTATTATTGATGATGATGAAAATGTACTAGCAAGGGCAATAAATCAGGGGTTATTTGACCCCTTTCATGAACTCTACTCCATGTTAAGTTTCTACAGTAAATTCTTCAATGTGTTCATGATGTTCCTCATTCTCCATGACCCACGTATGCACATGTATGGGCACACACACACGCACACACACAATTCAGCAAGATTTCGGTAGGAGATATTCGAGCCAAGAGAGCATATGGTCAGAACACAGATTTTATTTTATTTTATTACTTTATTTTTCTTAAAGGTTTTGTTTATTTGAAATAGAGAGCATGAGTAGGGGGAGGAGCAGAGTGAGAGGGAGAAGCAGACTTCCCACTGAGCAGGGAGCCTGACATGGGGTTCAGCCCTAGGACCCTGGGATCATAACCTGAGCAGAAGGCAGACCTACTGAGTCACCCAGGCACCGTGCAGAGATTTTACTGTAACAAAAATTCTGCAACTTGCAGTCAGAAATTGTTGCCAGGGAAAGAACTGTTATAGTTTGATTGGGTGAGTCTACCACTAATTAATAAGAAAAGCACTGTTGGTGTTTTGAACACAAGGTATTGTTATAATTAGAAGACGTTGCCTCATTTGTAAGGAAATAAAACTGTAATTCTCAGCAGTGAGTTGTGGTTGCCAGGTGAAGAAGATATGCTCTCACATTTAGTTAATGAAAAAGACAACTAAGGATTAATGTTTGTTATTCTATGTGTCCTCTCTCTTGGTAAGCCCTTCCCTTTCGGCTCTAGGTTCCTTGAAGACAAACCATGGAAGTGTCTCTAGCTCCTGCACTGATACTGGTCAAGGTTCTTGCCCCATGCAAGAGGCCTTGTATAGACTGCTACATCTGTTATCTTAAAACAAAATAGGAACTGGCTCAAATATTGTTTTATTTGAAACACAATCTCCTTTGGAGTGTATCTATTTCACAAAGGTATTACTGAAGCATTGAAAAGGATCCTTTAAGGCTGTCTAATCGTCCCTTGACGTGGCAGAATTATGGGGAGTCTTTGAGGCAATGAACACCTGGCTAAGTCAGGCAGCTGAGGAAATAGGAAAGAACAGAGGGTCAGGCGGAGGCAGGGCACAGAGACTGGAGTATGTGTAGCAGCCAGAAGCTAAAGTTGTAGGTGCTTCCTACCTGCTGGTCACTAAGAGAGAAGCACTATCCCATGCTTTATTTCATTTCATTTAATCCTCTACCAGAAGCTTGCATTGGAAATTCTGTCACTTTTATATGTGAGGGAACAGTCCCCTGGAGGTTGAGAGATTTGTTTGTACAGGCCATGCATGGTAGAAGCAGGATTCAAATACACACACTTTGAAGCCAGTGCAGTTCCTAACATCCCACACTATGTAGGCGTTACCCACAGTGACTAGGGGGTCACCGTGCTTGAGTTTCCTTCACATACTCTGTGGCACTGGGCAAGTCACTTCACCTCTCGGGTTTATTTATTTATTTATTTTCTGCCCTCAGCACAAGTAACAATGCCTTTTCTGTATTCATTGTAGGTGTGTTGGGTTGACCCAACAAAATAGCACCCATTGGAAATCTCTTTATAAATTACAAAGCACCAAATGAATATAGAGGGTTACAGCTCTTGGCCCATACCTAGAAAACGAGATACTGAAAAAGAATAAAGCAATTTGAGAGAGATACTGGTTTTGTGGTCTCTGAACTTGCATTCACAATTGCATAAAGATCTCTTTGCTACAAGGGTCAATTAATTATAGCTGCCAGTTTTTAGTGCAGAGCTTATCTTACATACAATTAATTATTCCATAAATCAAATAAGCAAGTTGTTGGCAAATGACATCTGCAATCTTTGAGCTGACAGCAAAATATATTATGCACCATAAATATCACAGGCTAACTTCTATTTTCTAGACATTTTGGTGCTGGTACCCAGGAACAGGTCATTACTCTGGATGCTGCTGGTGATGGCTGAACGTGTCCAGACCTCTCCGTGGCTCAGGGAACAGCTCTTTAAGTTCTGACACCGGGTTAGCAGGCTCATTTGACAATTTAAGGCAAAAGTGGGATAATGGAGACTTCACTGAAATAATTTTGTCAGGACCAGCTAACACGCCTTATGCTGAGAACTCTGGTCTCCGAGTACTACTTATCTTACGTGACTTTGATTCCTTCTTTTTTCTTTTCTTTTTAAACGTTTAAAAGCATTTTTTATTGACGGATAGTTGATATATAACATTAGCTTCAGATTACAGAACAATGATTGGATATTTGTATATATTGAAAAATAATCACCACAATAAGTCAAGTTGCCATCCACTACACATTTTCAAATGTTACATTTTTTTTCTTATGAGAACTTTTACCATCTACTCTTTTAGCAGCTTACAAATATGCAACACGGTATAATTAATTATAGTCCCATGCTTTACATTACATCCCCAGGGCTTTCTTATAACTGTAAGTTGATATCTTTTTTTTAAATTTTTTATTTTTAATCATATAATATATTTTTATCCCCAGGGGTACAGGTCTGTGAATCGCCAGGTTTACACACCTCACAGCACTCACCAAAGCACATACCCTCCCCAATGTCCATAACCCCACCTCCCTTCTCCCAACCCCCCTCCCCCCAGCAACGCTCAGTTTGTTTTGTGAGATTAAGAGTCACTTATGGTTTGTCTCCCTCCCCATCCCATCTTGTTTCATTGATTCTTCTCCTACCCCCTTAAGCCCCCATGTTGCATCACCACTTCCTCATATCAGGGAGATCATATGATAGTTGTCTTTCTCTGCTTGACTTATTTCGCTAAGCATGATACGCTCTAGTTCCATCCACGTTGTCGCAAATGCAAGATTTCATTTCTTTTGATAGCTGCATAGTATTCCATTGTGTATATATACCACATCTTCTTTATCCATTCATCTGTTGATGGACATCTAGGTTCTTTCCATAGTTTGGCTGTTGTGGACATTGCTGCTATAAACATTCGGGTGCATGTGCCCCTTCGGATCACTACGTTTGTATCTTTAGGGTAAATACCCAATAGTGCAATTGCTGGGTCATAGGGCAGTTCTATTTTCAACATTTTGAGGAAACTCCATGCTGTTTTCCAGAGTGGTTGCACCAGCTTGCATTCCCACCAACAGTGTAGGAGGCTTCCCCTTTCTCCACATCCTCGCCAGCATCTGTCATTTCCTGACTTGTTAATTTTAGCCATTCTGACTGGTGTGAGGTGATATCTCATTGTGGTTTTGATTTGTATTTCCCTGATGCTGAGTGATATGGATCACTTTTTCATGTGTCTGTTGGCCATCTGGTTGTCTTCTTTGCAGAAATGTCTGTTCATGTCCTCTGCCCATTTCTTGATTGGATTATTTGTTCTTTGGGTGTTGAGTTTGCTAAGTTCTTTATAGATTTTGGACACTAATCCTTTATCTGATATGTCGTTTGCAAATATCTTCTCCCATTCTGTCAGTTGTCTTTTGGTTTTGTTAACTGTTTCCTTTGCTATGCAAAAGCTTTTGATCTTGATAAAATCCCAATAGTTCATTTTTGCTCTTGCTTCCCTTGCCTTTGGCAATGTTCCTAGGAAGATGTTGCTGCGGCTGAGGTCAAAGAGGTTTCTGCCTGTGTTCTCCTCAAGGATTTTGATGGATTCCTTTCTCAAATTGAGGTCCTTCATCCATTTTGAGTCTATTTTCATGTGTGGTATAAAGAAATGGTCCAATTTCATTTTCTGCATGTGGCTGTCCAATTTTCCCAACACCATTTATTGAAGAGGCTGTCTTTTTTCCACTGGACATTCTTTCCTGCTTTGTCGAAGATTAGTTGACCATAGAGTTGAGGGTCTATTTCTGGGCTCTCTATTCTGTTCCATTGATCTAGGTGTCTGTTTTTGTGCCAGTACCATGCTGTCTTGATGATGACAGCTTTGTAATAGAGCTTGAAGTCTGGAATCGTGATGCCACCAACTTTGGCTTTCTTTTTCAATATTCCTTTGGCTATTCAAGGTCTTTTCTGGTTCCATATAAATTTTAGGATTATTTGTTCCATTTCTTTGAAAAAGATGGATGGTACTGTGATAGGAATTGCATTAAATGTGTAGATTGCTTTAGGTAGCATAGACATTTTCACAATATTTATTCTTCCAATCCAGGAGCATGGAACATTTTTCCATTTCTTTTGTTGGAAGTTGATATCTTTTAATCCCCTCCCTTCTTCTGCTTAACAGCACCTGGAACAATACCTCGCACATAGTAGGTACTCAACAAACGTCTAGCTCAAGCTCTAATCTTAGACCATTTACCTTCTGTTTCCTCAGCGTACAGATTCCTACCTCTTTGCTACTCTCTACTGTCACCAGGGAGCTCTATCCAGGAAGAAGAATGATCCTTTCTATAGGAATTGTGCTTGCTTGAGGTTGACAGAATATAGTCATTCTGGGCGGCTTGACTTGATGTATTCTAATATCACTCACAAAAATATCTTTTTCCATTTCTCAACAAGGTCAGAACTTCTTCATAGGGAAATTTGTGGTTTAGCCTATTTTTGACCTAGAGAGGTATAAATAGCTTTCATTCCTTTAATTTGGTAAATTGTCCATGTATTGGTGAATTATAAATGATGTCTTCTAATCTTTTACCATCCTAGTATCCTTTAGTTCTTTTCTCTCTACACATTAGCATGTCACTTAAAATGGAAATGCTAATTTATTTGAACCTTTCATCATTTCTCCAATCACAGTAAACTTCTCTGTATATCCACGCATACCACCGTAACAAGTTTTAACCATTACAGTCCGTCATGACTTGGAGACCGTAGTTCATTGATTCTAACATGCACATCTCTTTTACCTGATAACATGTCATGTCGGAAATTGGCTACATCTTATAATTGCAAGCATCTTAGTGCTGTTTCATGATCTAACAGACGGTTTTCTTCTTTTTTAAAACTACCTGAGAGTGGTATACCATGCAACCAGTGGTGCCTTAGAACGAATGAAAAGTAATTTAAAGTGAACCATAGCTAAATTTTTAAATTCACATTTAGCAGATATGACATAGGATCTGGTTCAGTCTTATCCCACCCTGCTTTTGCTGTGCTTATAGGTACTACATAAGCTGCAATGCTGAAAACTTTGTCAGACTTCAATATAATATGCTAGCATTTGGCCTGAGAATTGGGTATTACTAATTAGATGGGCACACAAAACTTGGAAGTTACAAATGAGACAAGGGGTACCTGGGTGGCTCAATGGGTTAAAGCCTCTGCTTTTGGCTTGGGTCATGATCTTGGGGTCCTGGGATCAGGCCTCACTTCGGGCTCTCTATTTGGTAGGGGGTCTGCTTCCTTCTCTCTCTCTCTCTGCCTGCCTCTCCGATGTGTTCTCTATCAAATAAATAAATGAAATCTTAAACATTAAAAAAAACCAACAAAAAATATAAGAAAAGAAAAGAAAAATGAGACAAAACCCTTTGCTTGTGTGCTTCCTGGCAAACAGGGTCTTGAGGACAACATGTTCCTTTGCAAAAACATTCCAGGGTACTTTTCCCAGCTTCCCGGTTACTAGAGCCAGCTATGAAGCAGCAGCAGAAGCTTCAATGGGTTTCTGATTCCAGCTTCTTGGTCTCCGAAATACTGTTCTGCAGTGTGCTCTCTGACTCAATAGTTGCAGTGGTGGGATCAAAGATCTCCCGGGAGGTAAGTTTTGTGTTGTTCTAGGGGCAAGTTCTGGAAGCTTAGCCTATAATTTATTTTTCTATCCCTCCAATAATTTTGTAAACACCTAATTTCCTGAATTGGATAACTTCCTGCTTAAAACACCAGGAATAATTTGGGTTTCCTCTACTGGGGTGACTGACAGTTCCACCAGATTATTAAGGACATTCTTAAAACAAATAAAGGTGCCAAAGAAATTTTCTTGCTTAATTCTAGCTATTTTTTAGACCTAATAAACAAGCAGCGGGTTTGTCATCATGGTTGAAGTCAACAACGCAATGCAAATGATTTCCTTGGGAGAATGACAGCACTTAGTATTTTTATAACCTCATTATGTGACTGCAGAAGAAGCATTATTGTTACCATAACATCCTTAATTTCTTTATCGAAGGCAGAGGAGCATAAGCAAACAAGTAGGTGGACACATAAATAAATCATTGTTAAGTTAAAAGAACCACATAAATATTTTTACATTTATCTCTTCATTTGTCACTTGAAAAAATAGAGTTTAAAGAAAAAACCCTGCTATATAGGATATCAACATAAACCATCAGACTGACCTTAAATAAGTCATTTTGTTTTGTTCTGACTCAGATCTTTCTCCTATAAAATATGGGGAATAAGACCTGTCACTTGCCTGGATATCAAGGATATTGTCAAGAAGAAGAATATTAGATAATGTCTTTGCATCTATTTGGAAAAGAACTTGTAAGTTTGGAGTATTATTAAACTTGGACTATATAACCTTAGTATTATTCTTACTGCTAAGACTTCATAAAGAGTCACCAAAATTTGAAATTACGAATATATGGGAGATTGGTCTAATTAAATAGAGCACATCTTTTTTTAAAACTGCACTGTGAAAGAGCTCTGTCCATAGACACAATAATGAAATATATCCCAAGGTTAAACCAGGACTTTTCTGAAAGCCATTAGGGATCAGTTCAAAGCTAAATATAATTCACTAATAAATGTTTCTCATTTCAAGTTCCCTTCTCAGAAATGATTAAAAGATACATCCTAGAAGCCAATAATTTTTAGGTTACTGTCAGTTTTTTTTCCAAAGATTTGTTTTCCTTTTTTAGTTTGTATATCTGTGATTTTTAAGACACCTATTAATATGCTCATGAAAACATTCCTTTAGGATAGATCTATAGTGCTAAACAAAGGGAGAAACCCCAGCAACATGTCTTTTCCTTAAACTGTTTTCATTTCTATTATATTGTTATGAAAATCAAACTGGTACCTCCTGCTAGTATGTCCTGTGTGATTTGTCACGGTTGAACCAGGGCTGGATGTCAAAGGTGCCGATTTAAATATAAGGAGAAAAGTCATGTGAACTTCAGTGTTGGACTATTTTTTCTATTTCTGAGGTGAGAACAAATGCATTTCTTTTAATCTGCAGTTATGGAAAAGACCTATATACTTGAGTTATTATATCTGTTTCTAAGTAGCAAGAATAGAAATTCCAAAAAGATTGCATTTCTCTCACTAATGCTTGCAAGGTAGTTAAATGTGATGGTTGGGTGCACAAACTCAGGAAATGACTGCACAAGCTCAAGTTCTGCACCAGTTTATGAGCTGGGTGACTTTGGACAAATTACTTAACTTTTCCATATTTCTTCATTTGGAAGAGGAGAAAATAATAGTATCTAGCTTTTAGGGTCTTTGTTGGCATTAAATGAACTCATATATCTAAGGGTCTTAAAATATAAGGTCCTTCACGCATGTGCTCAATAAGCTATTATCACTTCCTGTAATGGTATCACTTCCCGCAATATATAATACTGTCTTATTCCTTGTTCACAGGGCCGATCATATGTCAAAACGTGACTTCTCACATGGTCAAGGCCGAACAGAAATTCTTTTTTCTTCTTAAAACTCCACAGGTTATATTAAATAACAGAAATCAAAACTACAAGAAATGATTACAAATCACTAAGCTTAAGGATTGCGCTTGCCCTTAGTGTTTCCGCAAATATACTCCCATGAGTTTGTTATGCAATTAACATACTTGAAAAGGCAGTAATACACATTTAGGCATCCCTAACATTACAAACATGGATTTGAAAACATTCAACCACTTGATTGTATTCCTCAGGTTTTATACAGTAGATTGCTAAATTGCAGAGATGTGGATAGAACATTTCTCCTTAAAACTGTGTCCAGGAAGAAAAGTGTGTCCATCTCTTAAGATGCTCCATAGGGGGTAAAAAAGAATGTGAGAAGGGTTCTATAGTCAAATAATTTAATTGAGAAAAATTGCATATTATGTTCTTTCTTGTGAATTCACATTATTGATTCGTATATTGAGGCCTTTAAAAAAAGAGATATCTATATTTTACCAATTTCTTTCAAATATTTGATCATAAGACTTTTGTCCTCATTACTTTCTTGGGGAAATTGATATGGATTATTAAAATTCATGACTCTTTGCTTGCTAGACTAAGGTCCTTGCCCTGTTTCCTCCCAAGGCAGCTATTTCCTGCTTTTGGCAAGATGTTTTATTTTTTATTTCTTTTATTTTGCTTTTAACTGATGATTAACTGATATTTTAAATGGCTTTCTAATTTCCTTTTTCAGGAGGTCTCTGATTATCAGGAAGAGAGAAACCCTAATCATAAGTAGATGTTAGAGAAGGAAACTTGACTGGGAATGCCCATGCTTAGGAATCAAACTCTTGCAAATACTTAATCTTTATACAAGCTTCTCAGTGATTTGGGACTTGATACCCAGGTCCTTTCGATCTTTTCTCTTCAATTTTTTTCTTCAATTTTCTTTCCCTCACAGGTGCTTTAGGATTAAATGAGGTGATAAGCATTAAACTCCTTTAATAGTAAACAAATCAATACAGATATTCAAAGTAGAGTTGCTGTTGTTCTTTTTGGGATTGTTGTGATGGCAGTGAACAAGGCTGTGTGATTTGGGAAGTGACAGTAATTGCTTTGTAGGAGAATATTTCCCAGCATGGCTACAATAGAGTGAACCATTAAAGAGATGTTCAGATCATCCCAGGTGTGAATATAAAAACTTTCACTTTGCCTTTTTCAAATGGAAGATATTAATTGGAAGATATTAATATGTTGCATTGCCCTAGGTGGCTTGAGGTATGTGTAATGATTTCCTAACACTAAATGTATCATCTCCTTTTCTCTTAGTTCTCATGGTTGAGTGACTTGTTGCTCAGTGGTTCAATTTCATTTATTTGGGAGTGGTGTTTCTGATATTTGTTTTGTGTTTTTTCTCCCTCCCATTCGGAGTCTGTGCATCTCATTATGGGTACTCCAACCCCTGTGATGTAGTCAAGAAAGTCGTAGATTTGGTATCAGAAATATTGAATACGGGGCTTTGTCTGTGGCTTGCCCAGGTTTGTGTCCTTTGATGGAATGTAGTGAAAGAGCACAATGAGATTCAAAGTGCTGTAGATTTTTAGTTTCTAAAAACATCAGTATTATATTTTAAATTCTCCATACATTAACCACTTCTGGGTAGAAATTAGACAGTTTGGAATGTTCACTAAGTGTTTTGCCATGCTATTTAGAGCCCGATCTTCAACAACAGTACATATTCTGAGATACAATGCATGGCAGACTAGATATAATCTATTCAAACTTTAAAAAGAAAAATATGAATGGACTGCCCCATAGTTACACATTGGTAAAAAGAAAGAGTTCTAGTTGCCACCATGTACATTTGGTGACTATCATCTAGGTGCTGGACTCATCTAGTTACTGGGGATATAAAGACATATAATACTTGTACTTATGTTTTGAAAAGGTAGATCATTGCCACACATAGAAAGAGAAGAGGGTAGAGAGTTCCAGATGCAGATAAATGTGCAAAGGTGAAGATGCCTATGCACCATTCAGACCACATGGAATAAGATAGTAGGTCAGAGGGGCACCTGGGTGGCTCAGTTGGTTAAGCGACTGCCTTCACCTCAGGTCATGATCCTGGAGTCCCAGGATTGAGTCCCACATCGGGCTGCCTGCTTGGCTGGGAGTCTGCTTCTCCCTCTGACCCTACCCTTTCTCATGCTTGCTCTCTCTCTCATTCTCTCTCTCCCTCAAATAAATAGATAAAATCCTAAAAAAAAAAAAAAAATAGTAGGCTAGAGAGTAGTGGGAACTAAGTCAATGAGTATAGTCTAGCCGATTGTGAAGGCTTTCCAAAGCCCTTATGTGTTAATATGAGGGATACTTGTCTGTGACAGTACTTTAAGTAAAATTTAAAGTACAAGTGGCCCAGCTATTGAAATTTGGTTGATAAGTAATGTAACTGAATTTATAGGATTCTGAAAATTTTTTCTTTTTAACAGTGGTCTAGCAAATTCAGAATAAGTTGCTCAGTGCTTTTTAAGAGAATTCAGATATTATTGGAAACAAATACTCCTAAATATAAAAGAAACCAGTTTTTTTGCAATGTTCTTTTTGTTTATAAACTTATGACATCTTCGTATTGCAGAGGAGTTTGGGGGCAAACTTTGTTGTTTTTACGTACTCACCCAGAATGTACACATCCACAAATTCCTTAAGTTTCTGACAGCAGGAAAGAAAATGAATAATTAAATGCAGCGAATCATGATTGGAACATATTCAAGAAGCTGAGAATCTGTTTAAAACTGACAACTCATCAGATGTAGTCTAGTCAATGGTTATATTTTTGTGTCAGCTTGAAAGCCAAACAGGCATGCCTGAAATCCCATTGGTAAGACACTGTGATTTTTAAAAAGTTTTCGGTTTGGCAAAAGCTCCTTTCTGGATTTGCTGCATACCCCCAGTAGAAGAACTGACTCCTAAGGAAATTCAAAATACATCCATGAAAATGGAAAATTATAAGGTGCCAAGTGTGAGGCCACTGCCAGCGACAACACATGCCTACAGGAACCTTACAGACAGAGGGCAGGATGTTCCAGCCAATGCTGCTTTTTCTTTATAGCCATTTAAATTCCAGCCTTCACCAACAAATGGTCCAGGGCTGGGTGAAGTGGAGAGAACACCTCTCCTAATGAAAAAAAAAAAAAAAGTATTGACAGTAGAAGGATTCTTCTTCATGGGCAACCATGGTTTTTAGGTGTTCCTTTCCACTGAGTAAAAAAAATCCCAACTGGTCACATAAAAGTGTTTTGATTCATAGATTAATCTGGACATTTTCATGTTCTGTAGACCCGACATACACCTGACAGATGCCTCAGAGGGTCAGGAAGTGGTGTTTCCTATGCCCAATGTCCAAGTGCCAGAGGCAGGGAGGAAGTTTCCCTCTGTGCTGCTGCTTGTTTGGGTCTGAGAGAGAGGTGTTGCTCCACTTTGTGGTGGGGTTCACACAAGGCATTTAAGCCAGAGCCCATAAGTTTTGGGTCCCCCCCCCAGGATATATTTGGAACAGATGGCTTACAGTTGTTTTGTTATTTATTTGGGAGAGATGTTTTTTTTCCCCAAACCTCATGAGCATCATAACAACAGTAAAGGATTCACAAAGTACAGATAAATGTGTTTCAGAAGCAGAAGTTTTTTAAGCACCTGGAGCTTAATTTCATCTGACAGTAGCCAGGGGCAGTGCTCTGCGATGTTTCCACAGAAATGGGGGCTGTGGTGGAGAGCTCTGAGTGAGGAGGAGCAATACGCTGGGGTCAGATCCAAGTTTTACACTAAGGGGAGCATTCTCTTCCATCCTAATGAATGTAGTGTATTCACTCCACGAACGTGTATGGAACATCTTCTGAAAACAACGCTCTCTTTACCCTCACTACAATTCAATCTCCCCATATAAAAGAACAATCCCAGTACTAGTTCTATCAAAACTCATTTTGAGGGGCACCTGGGTGGCTCAGTGGGTGAAAGCCTCTGCCTTCGGCTTGGGTCATGATTCCAGGGTCCTGGGATAGAGCACCACATCGGTCTCTCTGCTCAGCAGGGAGCCTGCTTCCTCCTCTCTCTCTGCCTGCTTGTGATCTCTATCTGTCAAATAAATAAATAAAATCTTTAAAAAAAAAAAGTACTCATTTTAAATAACATATCGAGAAAGGGGAGGAGGGACAAAGCAGAACTTTTGGTTTGAATAGGCATAGATTATAGCAAGTCCCTGATGGGGACATCCAAACTGGACATCCAAACTGGATGTTTCCCTATAGATCACTGTACTTCAGTGGCCTCGCTTTAAAGACAAGAACCTGTAGCTCAGAGAGGCGAGGCCACCACTTGTCTAGTTGCAAAATCAGTAACTGACTCATTTTGCCAGGTTTCCGATTCAATTATGTATTTTGAAGATGACATGATCACTCAGTCTCTTTTCTTTTCCAAGATTATTTATTTATTTATTTATGTGACAGAAAGAGAGAGAGAGAGAGCACAAGCAGGGGGAACAGCAGGGAGAGGAAGAAGCAGGCTCCCCACTGAGCAGGGGTCTGATACTGGGGCTCAATCCCAGGACCCTGGGATCGTGATCTGAGGTGAAGGCAGACGTTTAACTGACTGAGCCATCCAGGCACTTTTGACATGATCACTCTTAATAACAAGCAGAACCCAAACTGCTTAATACATGTCTATCCAAGGCAGATCTAAGATCTGCCTATGTGTGGGGGTGGTGGCGGGACCTGGGAAGCAGGGGAAGGTGGCGGAGACCTGACACCTCTGTATGTGTGGAGAGCTGGGCGAGGTGCTTTCATTCTTGATCTCTTCACGTCCTTGTTACAACTGTGTGAGATTAGTGTTGTTGGTTTCCATTTTCCAGATGATGATCGTGAGGCCCAGAGTGACTAAGAAATTTACCCAGATGCACACATTTTGTGAGTCATGGACTTAGGATCTGAACTTCTTTCTGCCTCCAAATTCTTTGCTCTTTTCACTGTACCTTAATTATTGCCTGTTAGAGGATGTTATGCATTTCTTCACAAAGGAGTCCAATTTTTGCCGGCCACCTGGTTTTTATGACTGTCCAGATTGATTTTTCTCTTAAATTTATGTTTCGCAACTGTGGGCTTTTTTCCTTTCCATTTATCTCTTTTTTCAGTCATGAGGTTGGAAAAAATGAGAACTATGCTGGCTTTGTTTGGACTGAGAACATTCCAAAATATTTGGCTGTACCTCAAAACCCTGTTAAAATAATATTATTTATAACTTTCTGCCTGGTCAATTTTATTTTAGGTTTGGCTATTTCCCACAGGAGGCTGTTCTTTCTCTTTGATGGTAGGTTTGCTGCTTGAAAGCTTTGGTCACACAACATTTTCCAAGGGCAATTCAGGTCCTTGCCTTCCTGATGAATGGAAACTTGTTAGACAATTGTCCCTACCACTCTGAAGTAGCTAATTGCAGGATCTCACTCTCTGGAGCTGTGGGGTGGAGTGTTGGCGGGGAGAATGCCATCTGTTTACATGTGAGCCATCAACTCCAGTCACAAAGCATGACCTGTCCAACCCCATGATAGATCGCATTTTAGAACTGGGCTTTGGTGTGCCATGCTGTTTCCCAGAATGCTTTCAGAGGAATATAGTTAATTTCTTCTACATTTCTCCTCAGGACGGCTATTATTGTTAGCAGATTTGTTTAGCTGCCTTAGCAGCTTGGGACCTTTCATTGACTTTTGAGCAGATGATTTGATTTTCAGGCAGAGAGGAGGGAAAAGGCAGCTAGCAGAATCATGACAATGGAACACCCTCCATGAAGGGTGGGGAGGCAGGCTTCCGACAGAGCGTATCTGAAAAGAAGACCTGTCTGCCTCCGTGTATAACTGAATGATGGCAAAGCAAAGTGAATCATGGAGGCCAAGGATTTCTTACTTAGAAATTTAAACAAATACGGTTTCTCTGAAACGCCATTCCCTTTCAGACAAAAATGGGGGTCAACGGAGCAGCAATTCACAGAGAAGTGACAGGGCCTCACTCCTGGGAGTTGCTCACCTAAAGGGAATATGAAGGAAGAAGAGAGACACTGAATGGTTAACCCCCCCACCCCAAGATGGTTACATAACTGCTTAAATTCCACAATTTGTGGATTCATGGCCTCATTTCAGTCTTTAGAGACATTCTTACCCCTGCAGTCACTAGTGGCCACCCCTTTACATTTCTCCATATCCCTGGCTCCCTGGTAGCTAAACACCTATTGATTTTCCCAGAACCCCAAGCTCTCTCTGTAATAGGAAGATTTGGTGGACATCCCGTCAGATGCAAAGGAAAGCCTCTGCCAGGCTTAGCATTAGAACATGGTGTTTTAATAGAAATGTGAAATATTGATGTAATTATAAATCAATGAAAACCCAGAGGGAAAGAGAATCTCATTTGAGAGAAGATCTTTAAGTTTTTTTCCTCCCTCTTTTTTTTTTTTTTTTCTTGTAAAGAAAAATTGAATCAGGGAGCCAAATTTACGAGGTAAAAACTGTCAACAAAGTATTCCTAGCTGTTGCTGGGGCTGAGAAAAAGAAAGCCAAATCATGCATGCAGTGTGAGTATGTGAAATGACACATTTTAATATACTAGTTAGGGGGTCAAAAATACCTCCCCTCTTTCACTTATGTTTCTGGATGTTGGCCAAAATTGTTATTGTTTTAATTATTTTGCCCGTGATTTTCTCTTATGCCTCTTTCCAAATCCCCTATTTTCTCCTAATTTTGCCTCTGTGTCCTAGATATTGGTGCACTGCCAGGGTACCTTTTGAGGTCTTGAAGGCTTATGCTAGTTTGCTTAACATAATGGCTGTAACTCATGATACAGAACCAGATGGAGAACTGTTGTAACAGCGTTGCAGTGCCTCCACTGGGGCACGTTGCCAATCGAGGACTAAGTCAGAGAGTATCACTTAATGGGGGTAATGTACAAGGGCATAAAAAGTCACACAGAGATCACAGGATTGTCCATTAAGTTGGGTGGAGCTGCAGCAAGTAAATTTATCACTCGTCATAGCCTGGATCTGTCCCTCATCATGGTGGGGTTGTTTCTTCACACGGGACCTAGCTAATCTTTGCCAACTTCTTTTAGAAATTCTGAACTTGCTGAGGGAGAGTGCAGAAGCATGAGAGCTGGAAGGGCAGATATGTGTGGGAGAGAAATGAACAATGGATTGAGACTGAGCAAGAGAAAAATATGTTATTGTTGTTTTTTAATATGCTGGTTTTTACATCATTTTCCAAGAAAGTTATCAGGAAGAAATTTTCACAACCAGTTACCCAAGATTATGAAGAAAATAATGAGTTGTGTTACCCAAGTGATGCAAAGATAGGAACATATGAATATAAACAATCCCATTTATGGTGGTGGTAAGGGGACTTAATCAGGTGCCTTGTGCCAATATGCTCATAGTTTTTCTTGTTTCTTTTTCTAATAAAAAACAATAAAAAACTTGTCTGTTTTAAAATAATTACTCAAGACTAATAAGGGTAATGTTTTGCAATGTATGTGGCTGATTTCATGTGTTTTTGAAATTTCTTTCATGTTTCCAACTATATATATATATATATATATATATATATATATATATATATATACACACACACACAAAACTTACTTTGTACTTCTAGAAAGTTCAAAGGCAAGCAGAGTCCCTGTTCTGAGCTATCACCAATTCTGACAGCCTCACTTCTACCATCATACCTGCCTCCGGACATCACTTGCTTTTGGTTTATAACTTAATGGAAGATGGGAGGCAGTAGGTCCATTTCTGGAATCTTCCTTGGAAATTCAGCCACCATGGGCAAATAGAAAGATATTCCTCAAATCAGGAGTTTGGAAGTGTGAAGAAGCAGTACTTTCCTTCTCTTGCCTCCAGATTAGTTAGGAATTTTATATATTATTTTATTAAAATTGTAGTGCACTGTTAAAAACTGTACCGAGTGATTATAAATTGTGGACTGGAGGTGAAAAAAGAGAGCACCTGCTAGATGTAAGAGATATCCTCAGGGATCTAAGAAATGGAATATTTATAAAAATTATAATGTGTACTCTTCCTTAAAACCATAGGTAATGAAAGAATTTAACATTCTTAATATCATGTAGTGACTTGGTTTTGGAGAAATTTGTTCTGAACTGCCCGTAGAAATTAATGGGCATCTAAGCCAGGATGTCTCTATAGCATAAAGTAGACACAATCCTGAGTCTCCACTACAATTTGAAGTAAATAGATCTACCTTCAGGTTGGAGGAAAACAGAACATAAGGATTGCTTTATATTTGTAATTTCAAATGGAAATATCGCTTAATGAATTTAAGCTTTGCCAAAGGCCCACTTAATTATGTTTACTTGGCTTAAGAAAATTTGCCTTGGAAGGATGGGAAGGAATTAAAATTGAGAAGCATTTGCCCTTCCAAAGGTTTTCCAATTGTCTAGATCTGGAATTTTTAGAAGATGATATGTATTCTCTGAAGCGACTGAGTCATGTAGGTCAAAATTCCCCATGGAGAACATGCTTAGACATATCCTAAATTATTTAGAAAGAGGCTCAATACTTCTATTACTAAGAGAGTTTGTGGGTCCTTATGCAATCAGTACAGAATGTAGCAAGAAGGTGTCCACCAAAAAAGGTGCAAATAGCATTACCTTCAATGCATGTTTGATTAAATCCATATATAACCTATTTGATTAGCACTCACTATGACTAAATGTAGGCCGGGAAAGTCTTGATAGCACCTAAAACTCCAATCAAGGAAACTTACTAGAGAGGCAGAACTAGAATATGATTGTGATATAGTAATCTGGTTTAACCAGTTTTATGATACATTTTTTATTGAAAAACAGTATTGAGAGAAGAGAGATGGTTAACCTGGAATAATTTTTTAAAAAGTGTCAAGAAGTAAGATTTGTCAGAATAGCTCTATACTTTTCCCTAGAGGGAAAGAATGTTCGTGCTAGTCCTGCAGATTCCCCAGACAAACTCCTGCAGATTTGGCAGGCAAATTCTAGAGTGTGGAGAAATGCATCTGGCCTTTGTAGTTTAATGAAATACATCAAGATCATCTACCTGAAGCGAGTTACTGATTATAAATCAGCTTCCTCTGAGTATTGTCTTACAGGAAAAGAATGTCTGACTAACTGATGTCAACTTTCTTGTCTTCTTGGTAGATCTTTTTCTCTTCGTACATTGATAACTGACTTGCTGGCTTTTTATGCTTTGATTAGTGAGAGTTGGTTCTCCTGAGCCAGATCACTTCTAAATACAAAGATAACATTGAATTTTTTTCAAAGATTTTATTTATTTGACAGAGAGAGAGAGAGAGAGAGAGAACGAAGCAGGGGAGCAGCAGAGGGAGAGGGAGAAGCAGGCTCCCTACTTAGCAGAGAGCCTAATGTGGGGCTCCATCCCAGGACCCTGAGATCATGACCTGAGAGGCAAAGGCGGGAAGAGAATGACTGAGCCACTTAGGTGCCCCAATAACATTGAATTTTAAAGTTAATGTGTGGTGATCCCCAAGCTCTCTGCTCTTTCCTAGGTATCCAAGAGGCTTCCCTGGTATTCCTGCCATTGCAACTTGCCCTGCTCACTGAGTGTTCTCAACTCAGTAAAGCAGAGCTGCCTGGGTGGCTCAGTCGGCTGAGTCTGCTTTGGCTCAGGTCATGATCCCAGAGTTCTGGGATCAAGCCCTGCTTCAGGCTCCCTTCTCAGTGCGGTGCCTGCTTTTCTCTCTCCCTCTGCTGGTCTCCCTGCTTATTCTCTTACTCTCTGTCTAGTAATAAATAAAATCTTAAAAAAAAAGACTCAGTAAATTAATTTCCCAGAGAAAAGAATAGAGGTAGAGAAAGACTCAGGTAGCATAAAACAGTGTTTGAGAAAAAAATCAAACGCAAATGGAAAAGACATTGTAAGAAAAATAAGTTGGAGAAAATAGAAGAAGAAAAGGATTTTTAATACATACTTTATACTTTTAATATTATATATTTTTTTATATTTTCCAGGCTATATACAATGAAAATACATTGCAATTGGAATTGCGAAATAGAATAAAATCAGAATATTAAAATAAAAATAGACAGATTATAAATGCTTGACTCTTTCTGGTCATTTATCATCCTAACCTTACATTTAAGTGAACAATCTCTTTGATCAGATCCAAACATTTACTGGATATCTAGCATGTACAGGTACTGTGGCAGGCATTTTATACACTATTTCATGGAACTGTTTGACCCCCCTTCCCTCCCAAAAAACCCAACAACTAGTCAATTCAGTCAAAGGAGTATTCAGAAGGACTATTTTCCTTTAATCCTGAGACTATCTTTTAAATGACCTCAAAAAACCTGCTTTAGTTCCTCTTGCCTCCTAACCGCCATAACATGAAATATCAATTAATTATTTTATTTTTAATTTTTTTACAATGGAAAAACAGTAAAAGGTTTGACTGGATTCTTCACTGTACAAGAGAGTGATAATTCAGCACCTCAGTGGACTCAGCCCTGAAGAGATTAAATGCTTGCCAAAGAGCTCAAGTCAATATCTTGAGAGCCTCAGGCAAGGGACAGTTTTCTCTCCCTATCTAATAAAGAAATAACACTTTTCCTTTACCCTTCCTTTGCATCAAATATATTAAATTAATGTATATGCGCATGTGTGTGTCTGTATGTGTGTGTGTTTTAATATCTGCTGCAGGTTTGATCAGTGTCTTCCTTCCTTCTCTTTAGCTGACTTGATCCCTCCAGGGGTCTCCTCTTTATAGTTTCTTTGCAGAAAATCTCCCTGCCTGGCCAGGGGCCTGGAGGACCATCTCTACTCTAGGGCCTTATGGTTCTCTTTGAATCACACTGGTTTCTTTCCTCTATTCCTACTACTTTTAGTAAGACATACAATATTTTCCATACTGATTGCTTTCTTGGTGATTATGTAATATTTCTGCTTTCATTACTTTATACTGCAAAGTCCTTTTAGGTCAAACTATAGTTATTGGGGAAAGAGACCAATGCCAAGATATTATTAAATTACTTTAACCAAACGAATTGTTTTAATGAATGTAACCTTAATTACGGCAATTAAAAAAAAACAACTTTTGAATTGAAGAGCTTTTGCAAAAATAAGACTATTATGGGAGGGGAAAGCAAGGAATAATATCATTCTCATTTTAAAACACCGTCAAATTTAAATTGCATTGGTAAAATAGAAATATTGTGGTTTATGAGTCTGGGACCTGGGTTCCAGTTCTGGCTTTGCTCCCAAGTGATATTAAGGAGAGCTCTTTAGCTCTCTGGTTCTTCATTTCCTTCTCTAAAAAACAATTGAACTAAATGACTTTTAGGATATCTAGCAGTTAGTTCTAAGACTCTCTAAGGTACCATGTTATAAATCAAAGTCCTTTTAGACGTAAAATTATTCTGAAATTTTGTGTTTTAGAGGCCATGTTATGGGTCTCATATCAAATAAATTGCTGTGGAGCAACATTACTATGTTGAACTCACATACTGTAGGTATGAATGTATGCTACAGCAAACTTCAAATAGCATAGATAAAACTGTTTTGAGAAGACACACTTGTTCTATCTTCTGAGAACAGTGTTGTCCAGTAGAACTATAACGTGAACCATATATATATTTAGATAGATAATTAAAATTTTCTAGTAACCACATTAAAAAAGTAAAAGTGAGATTAACTTAGATGTTTATTTTAACCTGATATATTCAAAATATTACTGCTTCAACATGCAATCAATATAAAATTTTTTAATGAGCTATTGTTTTCTTTTTTATAAGAAATTAATTCTTGGAAGGCTGGGGAATATTTAAACTTAGAGCATACCTCAGTTGGGGTTAGTAACATTGCAAGGGTCAATAGCCACATGTGGCTAGTAGCTACCACATATTGGTCAGTGCAACTTTCTAGACAGATTATTTCCATCTAATCATAACTTTAAATGCTATGTATTAAAAATATAAGAAAAAAAAAGACTCCACAACTTTGTACTCAACTGAATTTCAGTGAATCTTTTGAGAAGATTATGTTTGCCCAGGTTTTGACAATGTGGCCAGTTTCCCACAGCACAAACTGCAGGGACGTCAATCATCTCTTAGAGAATGTAGGTCATGCAACGAATCCCAATTATCCAGCTTCCATGACAGGGGCTGTGATGGCTTTGCCTAGAATTTCAAAAATGGACTCAACTTGAAAGTGACATATTTCATCGTGTTCATTGAAAAACTGATGCCTTATCAGAAAACCTATTTTTCTACAGCCTCCAGAATACTGACCACTGCAAACAGATTTGTACAGAGTTTGTATATTCTGCAAACAGTTCTTTCTGCAAGCCCCAAAGAAGAGAAAGTTAATCCAGATTTATGTTTTATTGAAAATATTTTGTGTAATGTTGGACTGAAAGCTTAAATAGAGATGTTACACAATAATTAGTTTTTTGAGCAAAAACATTTAAACATGCTTCTTTTTCTCTCTGTCCCATATTTATATTTTAAAATGGAAATATGAGACATTTTGTGAAATTTTCAGTAGAGAAGATCTATAACTACGTTTGAATTAGATTTGAAGCATACATCCATGAGGTCCCAATCAATTAAACAGAGACCATCTCTGTGAAATGTCTTCTTCTTATCATTATTATCAACATCTAATGCGTTATTTGCTTCAGGGGTACTCTGTGAAATGTCTTTTAAGAGGAGGTGTTACAGGGGTACCTGGGTGGCTCAATCAGTTAAACATCTGCCTTCAGGTCAGGTCATGATCCCAGGGTCCTGGGATAAAGCCCTGCATGGGGCTGCCTACTCTGTTGGGAGTTTGCTTCTTCCTCTACCTCTCCCCCCACACACTCCTGCTTGTGCTTTCTCTCTTGATCACTCTGTCTCCCAAATAAATAAATAAATAAATAAATAAAATCTTAAAAAAAAAAAAAAAAGAGGGGGTATTGCACAAAGAAAACTGTTTTCCTCACCAACTTTCCTAGTGTATCTGAGTCATATAACTTAGATTCAAATCAAGTTCTTTTCAGAGTTTTAAACTGTAGAGAACTTCTAAATGAATTAGTCTTCACTTCCTAACTAACTACGCAGAACACTCACAATGAAATGCAAATGTCATGCATCCAGGGAGTGAAAGACTTCAGGATTCTTACCCTTGAATCCCAATCCAGTTCTAATTTTAAGACCTCAAATCCGTCAAGTACTTAATCTCCACAGAGGTTATGGAGTTTCAAGATGCTTAAACATCAAAAAAGTTAAGCAGACATAAACTTTTAGAGTTGTCAGGGACTTGCAGATTTCTTCTAGTCCAGCGAGTCCTAACTTTGACCAACAGTGCTGGAATCATCTGTGGTACTGATCATAAATACGGATTTCTGGCTATTTTCTTCATCTCACCTCAGGATTTCTCAGAGGAGGTCTTGGGATTGTCATATTTATCAAATCCCTCAGGTGATCTTCTGTTAGGTCAGGGTGGAGACACCCCATCTTCTGTCCTGCAACTCAGAAAATAGAAAATGAAAGAATTTCAAGTGTTTGCCTTGTATCTCATGGCTTAGCCGATGTCTTGCCTCGGGTCCAGCACCCATTCGTGTATTCCTCTAAATGATCCAGTCTCCTTGAATTATATTCCATACCATATACTGAACTAATAAAAGGAATTCCTTTTCAACAATGAGGATTTTACTAAATGGATTCATTTGAATTAAAGTTAAACAGATTCCTCTTCCTCAGTTGTTTAACCAAGATTTCATTATCAAACTTTGCAATGGTGTTCTTCAGAGAAACTTGCAAGCCAGTTTTCCTAATCCCTTCTTTCATTGTTAAGGTATGTGAAGTTTAAGATCATGTAAGAAGATCCTCATATATTTTTCTGTGGCAGCTGGAATCATTTAGGTGGTTTATGTAAATTTTATGCAAATTTAACACATTTTTATGCCCCCAAACTTATGGTGGTCATAACTATTTTATTCACCAAAAGTTGGGCTTCAGCAAGATCCTACTGAAGACTGATGATCTATGCGGCCTCCTTCTGCCTGGCTTTTTGTGACATTTATCATCATCCTACTTGGATACCCAAAGACTTGCAATATGTTACTATAGGGCTGAAATAAGACCCTGATTTTCCTCCAACCGAGGCTAAACTATACGGAAAGCATGTAGAAGATCATTCCATGGAGCTGCCATTCTCATTCCCCCTACAACTCATCTTGATTCATTTATGCCACAGAGTACCAGTCGTTTAGACTACAATTTCACTGAGTAAAAAGACACACCCTAATATGTACGGAAAGTATTACTAAATTGTATTAGATTTAAAAGGGACTGTTTGCCAGCAGCTAAAGGTAGATAGAATAAGTTCCTGACAATGCAGCTCTAGAGAAAATCTTAAGGGGTGATGATTTCATTAATTTTCAGAGCTTTACAGCCAACTGGCAGAGGTTTTTCTATGCCATTGTGGCTTACTGCCTTTGAAATTTCTTTCTTTTCTTAAATTAACCTGTGTTAAAAATGATACAATAGCAATAATAGTGAAACAAAATTAACCTCTTTATATAATCTTAAATCATCTTAACTAACTTAAATAATAGTACACTGAGTTTATAATGCTGCAATGTACCTGTTATTAGGAACATTTATAGATCCTCATATTAGTTTTATCAACAGATAAATAACATTTAGAAAATTGAGTCATATATACATAAAGTATAAAGAAACTTCTAGCCTGAAGAAGGAATTCCCCCATTTAAATCTTATATCCTGTATAGGACCCTGTATATTTCTGTATTAAATCCAATGCCTAGTTGTCTTACTTGTGGTAGAAAGAGAACCAAGCCTGGAACCAGAGGGTTCTAGTTTAGGTGATGGTTCTATCACTTTACTTATGTGACTTTAGGCTAATAACAAAACCTCTCTGGGCCTCAGTTTTCTTATTTGCAAAATGGGGATATTAATATTAATGTTACCTTCTTCACATGGTGTTTTAAAAATAAAATAATAAATGTGAGTGACTGGCAGAAAAACTTTATTCCCCAGAATCCAAAGGAGTTTGTCTTGTGTAGGGAAAAGAAAAAAAAAAAATCCAAGGAAGTGGTTCTGCTATAAAGCCTACACTTTCTATAGTAACTGCCAGGGAAGCACCGGATTAGAACAAATGTGTCTGAGAAACAAGAGGGAAGGAGGACACAGAAGGGAAAAGAGAAGACAAGGGAGAGGGGGTGTCAGGGCACCAAAAGCATAGCATTCCTAGGAAAGAGAGGGTAGAAGTTTCCATGTGAAAAGGATGGATAGACGAAGGTATGGATGGATGAATGCACAGATAGACAGATGGACTGACTAGGTAAGTTCCTGTACCATTTTTTAAGAAAATGATGAGTCAAGGTCTACTTTGGGGTAGCTGCTCACTGAGGCATCGGGGCAGTCCAGAATTCTTTCAGCTTAACATGTAGATATTGTCACTATTGAGCTTTTGTACAAATGCCAATATTTCTGTTTCTTAGATGTGGCTGCTGGTAGGTGAGTGGCTCTTTTAGAATGATCCCCAATCCACTCCTAGAAAGTATGACCTTCTTGATGTTGTATTGAAATCTTCTGATTCTGGTGAGTGTTACCTTGGATCCTAACTCTGTTCAGAGTCACAGGATACTTTCCTTCTCTTTGATGTAGGGCAGCATCACTCCAAACAAGCTCAATCTTCGATAAGGTTGGAGAGCTATAGTATGTGCATTAGTTCATGACTGTCAAGTGTTGAAGGCCTCCACACAACATTATAAATATGTTAAACTGGGAGTTAACTTCTCCTTTATCTTCTGATATTCTGATACAATTTCCCAAACCTTGCACTAGTCAGGTTTTGGGGGTTCATCACACAACTCAAAATTTACAAGATGTCAACATCTCACTATAGGACCAAACGGGCCAACAAAAAGCCCATTTTTATACAGCATGTTCATGAAGTGGCGCACTAAGTTATTTTGTAATAGGGTAGCTTTCTATAGTATAGTGTTTTCATGGAAAAATGGAATCGTCATGAAAAACCTATCTTCTACATTTTCAATGATGTAAAGGATAGTTCTTTTACTCCAGTCATGTATCATTCATTCATTCAATATCCATCTACTTCTTTATCTATTCGTCATTCACTCATCAAACACTTACTTAGTTTCTACTAGTTCCTAGGCATTTGGCTAGGTGCTAGTGCTAGAGATAGGGAGTAAGTGGGATATGGTTCGTTGAGCCTAAAATAATCTGGTCATCAAGAATTTAAATTAAGAGGCCAGGAGGAGGTATCAGAATGGGGATGAGAAAGAGTTTTCAACAATGAGGTACTATAGGTAAAAGAAGGAAAACTGGAATTGAGGTGGAAATACCAGGGGGATAGGCATGTGTCCATATGGAGGTGTGACCCACCAACTTTATAAACCTGTGGCCTTGGAAGAATTATATCGCTCCAACTTCTTTATCACAAGAGGAAACAGGTCCTTGAGGCATACAGGGCAAGGCAATGTCTCTTTGAGACTAGACCTTTCCGGTGTTTGGGTGTAATTCCAGATCCCCTCATCTTGTTAGTGGAAGGCATCACATAACTGGGGACTACCTATTCCCTGTAGGATTTTATTTTATTATGTTTTGATGCTATATAGAGTAGTATACTTTTTGTTTTCTATTACCAATGTATAATGTCATAGAATTATATATTATATAATATTCTATAGAAGAATAATTTATCCATTCAACTGCTCTTTAGTTAAATCTAGTTCTCTCCATATGAAAAAAAGAAAAATTAACCCCATTCCTTTCCTTTCTAGAAGGCATTTATAATTTTCCATACTAGTTGTTTACTAATCAGTATCCCAAGAGTTTAAGTGTTCTAAATGGTACCCTCCTAATTTTTAAAAACTAGGATGGTTGCAGAATTTTCTTATTTAAGTCTCATAAAAAATCTAGCGAAGACGCTGGTAAAAATGACATATCATTTTACGTCTAAATTTAGTGACAGACATTTAGCCAAGTTTATTTTTCACCGGATACTGAAGTTCACAGATTTTTCTAAAAAGAGTGGTAAGGTCTAAATTACCATGCAGCCAAGAATTTAAAGGAAGAGATGAAATAAAGTGACCTTTTACTCTATGCATTTGAGCATCAAATTGGGCAAATCCTTTTTACAAAGTCCCCACTTTTTTTTCCTCCCTTTACAGAAAATATTGGCCTCAGAGTACCCAGTAAATTACTAGACCAAAGGCAATTCCAGTCTTTTGATTCTTGGCCTGATTTTCCTCCTATATTCCCAGTGTGGATTTAAGGGTCTTGTGTATACATTAAAGCAGAACCTAATAGAGATGTAAAAAAGGAGAAAGAAAAAGGAAACAGGGAAAGAAAATAAAAGACAATGCAGTAATCTCTCCTTTGATGAGCTCTGGATGTACATAAGGGTGTGGTTAAAAAGTGAGTCATTATACCACTGCCTACTCCCTTTGTGGAAAAGACAATGATACTATGGAACTAATGCAGCTAGAGAGGCATTTATGTAACTATTAGCCTCTGAAACAATAGACAGGCAGGAGTGTATTGTTCTGGAAAATGTTCAAAGAGGAGGAGTCATTTTGTCCTCTTTAAAATTTAATATCTACTTTTTTCCCTGTATCATTTGGAGGAAGATCCCTTTTTTTTTCTTTTCTTAAGCAAAATAAGTGTTTTGCACTAGTAGGTAGTGAGTGAATTCTTCTTGCCAGCAGGAAGAAAAGCAATTTTTGAATGCCAAATATAGCTCCTTTGTGTGAAAATATCACATAGCCAGAGACATTTTAGAGAAGAAAGGAAAGATACATGTTCTGAATTAATATTTTTTAAATGTACAGGGAGAGGAATGTTAGCAATAGAACAGGAAGAAATTGACATAAATAGCCTGAGAAGAAACAAATCATCTTATCTACAGTCACGGCAGCCCCAAAGTCAGAATGTTTATCCTGTCTGCAGTGCTCATGGCATTTTCTGTGATCTCAGAAGGATAATTCATCCTCCCAGGCCATGTCTATGGGAGATAGGTGTTTCTAATCATCCTGTTTAGTTCAAGACATTTCTTCTTTTCCTTGCCTTCCACTTCTGGTTTCAGTGTAAGATCACCAACTGGGCAAAGCATGAGTTACCCTGGACACAAAAGATGGCCCTGGTGCTGGGGACAGAGGTAGAATCCTCTCATACATGGCTGTCTTTAAGTCTTCAAATTGTACTGACACCTTTGGGATTCATACACCCTGAGGAGTCTCTTCATCCATTATTTACATAGAGCAGGCAATCAGCCAGTTACAAAGAGGATTGATGGAGGTGGTGGACATTGATGACTTTCATCCACCCATATCTTTTCCTCCTTCATTTGACAATAACATATGCTTTGCCTTTGACACACTAACCTCCCTGTCCCATGTGATCCTGGTTATACTGGCAGTCCAGCTATCCTGCCTTTCTTCCCATAGATATGTGATCCAAACCTGAACAGTGAGATACTCTCTCAGGAACTTGAATCTTGAGTGGAATGACCCAAAAATGGAACATGATCACTGAATCAGTTTGCTAGTGGTACTTTGAAGAGAGTCCGCATTGATGCATTAATCCCCTCAACTAGACCATGTGAATTGTCCTGATTTCTTTTTGCCGAGGCTTGGCTAATCATTTTCCTTGATTCCATTAGTTATCTCACATCACTGCAATGAATTTGATTTTGGCCAGGACGGTTGCAACCAAAGATTCCTAACTACGGTAAGTAGAAATATTTCCTCGATATGACTCATCTCTTAGTAAGATACCTAGGTGAAAAGCTTATGTTGAAAGTGTTCTTCCTTTTAGAAACTCATGCATTGGCTTGTATCTTCCCATTACCATTGTCTCAGTTTTATTCATTCATTCATGCATTTATTAAATTATATTGTCTTTTGTCCATTCATTTGTCGACTATCTACCATCTTCTAGGCACTAAGGGTATTCCCTTTAGGTATCTACATGACATACTTCTTCATCTCTCTAACTCTCTGCCTTAATGTCACCTTCTCAATGAGACCTATGACCTCCTTTCTCAGTCTACAGTCCCAGCCCCCTTATCCTGACTTTTTTTTATAGCAATTTCACCTTTTCAGAGACCATATAATTCACTTGTTTATTATAATGTATTCTTATTATTATTATTATTATTATTATTATTATTATAGTTTGTTTATTGTCTATCTTCCTGAAATAAAGAACAAACTAAGAAAACTGGATTTTTTTTTTTTTTCCTTTTTCATTCTCGTACTCTCAGGACCTAGATTAGTGCCTGACATTTATTGAATAGGTGAAATATATTAGAATTTATTTAAGAGTACATAAATATATTGGGTACCTGGGTGGCTCATTCAGTTAGCATCTGCCTTCAGCTCAGGTCATGATCCTAGGGTATTGGGATCAAGCCCCACGTCAGGCTCCCTGCTCAGCAGGGTGTCTGCTTTTCCCTCACTTCCTCACTCATGTTCTCTGTTGCTATTTCTGTCTGTCTCCCAAATAAATAAAATCTTTTTTTAAAAAAGTACATAGATATATACATTATGAAAGGAACATATTGTGACTTTTTATGTGCCAACTTGATGAGGCTGAACTCCATTCTTTAAAATTCCCTTTGCTCTATGTTTTCTATGAGTCTGGGCTGCAAGGTCGATTCTTGCAGGGAGTTTGTGGGGGTAGAAGTGAAGCAGCAGCTTTTTCATAGCTAGTCCTGTTTTGCTCACCTGCTAGCTCACCTCATCCTCATCAGTGTGTCAGCAGCTAGGCCCGCCCCTGATCCAACTCTTGTGGCTTTTCCTTCAGCATTGCTGACTCCTGAGCCACATGTGTGTTTTCTCTCCTTGACCAGGAGCCCCACCTTCTTCAGGATAGATACTTACACCACCAAGGTCAGAGGCAATAAGAACATACACATTTTATAGTATCACAGACTCAAGTCATGCTTGTGATTCCAGCTTGTCTTTGATGCACTTTACATTAATATTCCCTTTCCAACTGGTTGCCTTGGACTTCAAGCTTCAATGTCAGATTGACGGACAGCCTTGGAGAGGCTGATTAACCGTCTCCCAGGATTGTATAAGGTTGAATCTTTTTTTTCTTTTTTTTTAAATCTATCTACCTACCTACACACCCATTCTAATGTCTGCATGCTGAATGAATTCTAGCCCCTGACTGATACAGATTTTGGAACCTGGAAATGAGATGAGGTGCTACCATAACAAAACCTAAAATGTGGAAGTGCCAGTGGATACAGGCACTTTGTGGAAGTTGGAAACACTGTAAGAATTTTGAGGACACTATTAGTAAAAGCTTCAAGTGCCTTGAATGTACTCTTCACAAAATTTTAAATTATGTGGTGGCTATCAGTGACAACTTTAAGGGATAGGAAAAAAAAGAAAATGATAGCTTATTGGAAACTGGAACAAAGGCAGAAATTTAGCAACACTCTTGCCTGTAGAAATCAAGAAAATAGAAATTTTGCCTAGTGAACCAAGCAGAGGAGATTTTCAAAGTGTTTACTCCCTGGTTTCCTCTTATTGTCTGAAGTAAGATGCAGAAGAGAGAAACTCAGGTAAGGCCTTGAAACAAACAAAAAAGTGAGAATATGGCTTTTGGAAAGATCTCAGACTCTTCATATGGTCCAGGATGCTGAAAGAAAAAAGGAAAAGAAAAGAAAAGAAAAGAATGAAAGAAAGAAAGAAAGAAAGAAAGAAAGAAAGAAAGAAAGAAAGGGAGGAAGAAAAGAGGTAAGGATCAAATCCAGGACAATGCCAGAAATACATTGAAGGAAGATAAAATCCAGAGTATGGGCATGAAATATTTTATTCGAATCTCAGAAGGTCTAAAGTGGTGCCTCAGAGGAACTTGATTTAGATTGAAGGGCTCTAGAGAGATTAAGAATGTGCCGCAGAGGGTCCCTCGATCAAACTAATGCTAGGAAGTTTCAGGTCTCCATCCCTCAGTCATCTTAGCAGCAGCCAAGGTAGAGAGAGAGGAGTTTATCCAGAAGACATTGTGAGGTGGGGCTTTTTTCTTTTGGGTTTGACCCCAAGAAATTTCATAGGGGACTCACAAAGTTCTCAAAGGAGAATTAGGCAGAAACATCACAGCTTGGGCTGAGAGGGACAGAGATGGTATAGAATGACGAGAGATTGGCCCTTGAATCCTCAGAATTTTAACACTTGTGACTTTTTGTGAAAATGTTAAGAGGGTGGAACCAGGAGCACTGAGGGCACAATGGGAAATATGAAGAATTATTTCAAATAAGAGGTCTAATCAAGGACCTTCCAACATTTTCCTAGCTGAATTTCAGAATTACAATGGACCAGTAACTCCCCTATATTTCCCACCTCAATCTTTGAACATGACTATCTATAATGGTTATCCCATGCCTGTTCCACCATTGCATGTTGTAGGGGTTGGGGATGGGGAATAGATAATTTGTCTCTTTTGCTTCTGCTTCCCAGAACTATAGATTGTAAGGAAATATACTTGTGGAATCATGCTTGAGGGATTATACTTAAGAAACCTCTTCCATACTTGGACCTGATTTAGATGTTGAGCTTTTGGGCTTTGAGTGGATATTGAGAATTTTGAGGTCTTTGGGGCAGCAAGTATATTTTGCCTTGAGGGCCGAAGGATGGACTATTGGGAGTCTCTAAGGCAGCCCCCCAAGCATCTTTGACCCCTGGGATGCACACTCTTATTGTAGTCTCTCCCTGCTGAATATTGTTTGGGCTTATTGACTCACTTCTCACAAGCAGAATACAGCAGAAGTGATAGGATGTCAATTCTGAGATGAGTTTATAAAAAGTTGTGGTTTCCATCTGTGAGGCTTTCTCACTGACTTTTGAATGGCTCAATGTGGGAAAAGCCAGCTGTCCTGTCATGAGGCAGCCTGTGGCCAGTTCCATGGGAGTGAACTTGAAAGTGGACCTTTTGAGGCTTCCCAACTGCCATGTGAATAAGCTTGGAAGCAGATCCTCCCAAGTCAATCCTTGAGATGACTGCAGCCCCAGCCAAAACCTTGATGATAGCTCATAAGAGAATTTGAGCTAAAACTAGCCAGAAAGCTGCTCCTAGATTCCTGATCTACACAAACTGTTGGATAACAAATGTTTTGTAATTTTCAGCCTCTAAGTGTCAGGATAATTTGTTATGCAGAAATGGGTAAAAAATACATTTCTATTCTAGAGGATAGCTTACACTCCAATGTTCTAATTGCTATTATGTAACATTTTGTAAAGGGGCAATGCTAATTTGTTTAATAGGATGATCTTGTCAACGAATTCTTTGGTCTCCATTTGAAGAATGCCAACCTCGAGTTTTGTCTTCTACCTCTCCACTGTCTTACTTGATCTTTTGATTAATTAATTCCTTTAATTATAAAATGATGGCTACCCAGGCCATGAGGGTATGATGTTCTCTTGTGTCCTTAGACTTTGCTCAGGTTAGAATACTCAGATATAATAGGCTGGATCAATACATAACAATAGGTAACTTGTTGGCATACTTTATCTGTACCAAGAACTGTGCAAATAGCGTTTTATGTAATCATTTTAGATAATTCTCCTATTAAAGTACTGGTACCGTTATTATGTCTTTAAAGAAACTTAAGGAGACTTTAAAGAGACTTACCCAGTGTCACACATTGATTAGAGGTGGATCTGAAATTTGAGCTCAGGGCCGTCTTTCTGCAAGGCCTGAGCTCTCAATAACCCCAGCAAAGAAGAGCTCCTGTCCCTCTTACAAGCAAGTTAATAAATTGTAATGAGTGGATTCTCTTCAAGGCACAATATTTATGGAACAGAACTAGGGCAAACCCTTTTTATGTCTTCATGGATGTAGCCTGAGAGGGGTTTGGAATCCACACCCAGTCCTTTGTCAAAGCTGAGTCCATGATGTTTTTAAAGAGAGAGGTGAATGATCAAGGTGAAATATATTTTGTCACCAGATTAGAGCGCTTGCTCCTTAGAAAATTTTAGTTGATCCAAAATGTTGTTTAGAATGTGGGAGGTAGTTGAACTGGCCAATCCTCTGATTTCCAGGATCAGAAGTACATGATCCTGAAGGGGCAGTCTCTGGGTCTGCAGAAACATTTCATTGAACAGAACAAGAACTTCCTGGCTGTGCCTGTAACCAGGACTACCACCTCTTCGTTTCTCACTAAGGAAAAAGGGAGTTCATACATAGGGTAAACTGGTATGTGCCAGAACATCTATTAGACGCCTCAGCTTATACATCTGAGGTCATTCTGACAATGCTATCGCCTCTTGTTCATTATTTTAAAAAGACAATTGAAGTATAAAATATAATGTATTTCTTGATATTAACAAGTGTCTTTGTTCTATTTGGAAAAAAACACATTTTTTAAGGGTTTGGCATTAATGCAATTTTTAAAAATGGAATTTTAGGTAAAGGTTCTTAACTAAATATTTATTTTTATTTGCTTTTTCCTCTCACTAATTTTCCCAAAGACTATTTTTTTTTTTTCCAAAATAAAATCCCTTCTCTCTCTCACTTTTAAGTTTCAGCATAATTTTAAAACATCGTTGTTGGAAAATGCAGTCTTTTTTTTTTTTTGGACAACTTTCTCATACTCAGACTATGCCTTCAGTCACAGGGTGATGGTCAGGCCAAAGTTTATCTTATCACACCAGAGTTTTAGGTCATTTCCAGTGTTCTTGGTTTTTTGTTTTTTTTTTATTATTCTTTTTAAACTTTCACTTGAAAAGAAAATTAATTGGGAAACAACAGCAAAGCTTTTTTCCTTCCTCTTTCAGCTACTCAACTGCCAACTGCCAATTCTTTCTGAATTCTTTATCTGATGTGCACTGAGACAAGGAAATTGTGGCTGTTCCTGGAGCTGGCAATAGTTAAATGGAATTCTAGAGAGTGACTCAAATCAACATGTATTTTGTAGAGTCTTTTGATTATACACAGCTTTCTCTGAGACATAAAAACCTCTTGAAGGATTAGCTTCTAGAGAGAATTACCATTTCGGAAGATTTGTGTCACATTTCAGTGATAGAATTATTCAGAAAAAAATGCTCTCTGTAAATAATCTCTAAGTTCTCACAAACATCTGAGCTCTTGGGGGCCAGAATCAGGGCACAATTTGCATAGATTAAATACACACACATACACACATGCTCACATCTACTAATCCAAAGGTCTCTTGGTTGTGTTATGATATTCTCCAGAAACTTTTGTCAGAATGACTCTACTAACTCTTCAAAAGAGCCTGTGATACGGACCATGAATACACTGTTGTAGAAACCTTATTTTAACCACTGATGTATTTCAGCTCTATACAGTTTGCAGCTGGATTAACTTGGTTAACATCTAAGTATGTTACATGTATCTTTTCTTCAGTAGACTAGTGTGAAATACAAAGCTTATCTTTTTTTAATTTAATGCCTTCAGGGAACTAAATCATATCTTATAAACACTTAACCATATGATGGCTCTTCCATTAGATTTAAATCTCGTTGTTTTCTTTTTTTATATATAGATTTTATTAATTTATTTATTTGACAGACAGAGATCACAAGGAGGCAGAGAGAGAGGAGGAAGCAGGCTCCCTGCTGAGCAGAGAGCCCCATTCGAGGCTGGATCCCAGGACCCTGGGATCATGACCTGAGCTGAAGGCAGAGGCTTTAACCCACTGAGCCACCCAGGCGCCCCAATCTCGTTGTTTTCAAAATGCAACTTAGAATATTACTATTACACACGTTAGCTACATCAAGTTCCCCAAGATTAATTATTTTTACCAGAGTATTGGATGTATTGGTGGAATATTTTATTGTATTACATTTCTGTCTTAGAGACTTTCAAGACATCATAAAGTATTAAGGCTGGAAAGTAATTTAAAATTTTGTGCAGCTGGTTGATTTCTCATCAGAAATACTCCAGGGAGGCTGAAGAATTTTGAATCTTTAACTGATGACTGACTATTATACCAAGGAACAAAATGCGACCCAACTGCATTTTCTCGGTGACGATGGAGTCCATGTCAAGTGAAAAATCTAACTCACTTTACAAATCAGCCCAGTAGTTGTCTTGGTTTCAGGCTCCAGTCACACATTTCATGGAAGAATGGTAGCAGAGTCAATCTATGCTCTTCCTCCTTTCCTAAGCCTTCCTTAGGTCAGGCTCCCACATTCTAACTTTCCCATTCCAAAGTAAATTGCAGTGAGAAGTTTTGGAGAAATTAGCTCTCAGTATCCAACACTTGATGACAGGAAAAATTCAGAGAATGTGCTTGTGTGAATATGAGCAGGTGTTTGCAGGCCTGGGACGAGGATGGGCAAGATGCGGAAGTAGATGGTGGGGGGCAGGGGTGGGGAGTGGGGGAAGAGGGCTGTGATGTTCCTGGAAATAATTTGCTCCCATGTCAACCTGGTAAAAGGCATCTCCCTTAAATCAGGCAGGCATAATGAATGGTGTGATACCCGGTAGCCTGCACAGTTATGAATACATGGCCTTTCATCCTAGAGATGGCCCATTACTACTCACTAAAACAGTCTGTCACAGTGGCGCTCTGGAGCCATTCATTTTTCACAACCCCCTTGGCGACGTGACTGGGATTTCCTGAAACCATGCTCTGGTTCCTGCCCCGTGAGTGCTCCTCATTAATACCCTCTGATTCCTTTCTTCCAAAGGTTATCAAGTCTTGGTGTTATTTGTGTGTGTGTGTGTGTGTGTGTGTGTGTGTGTGTGTGTGTGTGTTCCAAAGACAGACAAATAAACGGAGTGACAACTAAGCTTGGCTTTTCTGTAAACACCGCTTAATCACGCTGTGAAGCTTGACCAAAAGGCAATCTTAAGACATTCAGAATGTTCAGGTTCCAGTGAAATGCATAGGAAGTCAGAAGTTTTAAAAAGCAGTTAAAGCTCATCTCTCCATTCTGAAGGCTCCGATTTCCCGTCATGAAAAGACCACTTTGGCACCGTGGTTGCAGCAAAGCGGGGCCTTCTGATTTGCTGGCTGCTTCAAACAACGGTTGTTTCTTTGATAGTATTGGCACCTATCTCCGTTCACGATCTAGTGCCTCTCCTGCACTTTGTAACATATCCCATCTGGTTTTTAGGGCCCCTGTCATAAGGAGACCTGGAAGAGTGAAAAAAGGCCTGATTGATCACAAGGTCCTATCAAATGTCAAAGCCGGCCCTGGCTGACCTCCCATCTATTAAGAGCTACTTTGATTTAATCTCCAAACTGGCTGCTTCTCCAGGCTGTGAGTTCTATCTGCAACCCACGTGTCAGCATTGAGATATGACCTGCTTCACGCTCCATTCATCTCATTTGAAGGACGGAAATTAAACTGGAGGGTCGAAGAGGGGAACTGCTCAAAATACACACATTAACTGAAGGCTTTTGTGTGGGTGCATTATAGGAGTTTGAACAACCATTACAAATTATATTAAAATGAAATTGATCTTTACTCCACCAAAATGGTTTAGAACTTTGCCCCCTTCACCACCCCCTTCATCCGTTCTTTCTTGTAGTAATCATACGAACCTGGTCTCATTAAGGTTCGAAGTAAAGGAGAGAAAATTTTTACACTTTTTCAGTTTGCTTTAAAAGGTTTCCTTTAGAAAATTAACTTATTTCCTGCAATTTGCACAGTAAATATTTGGGGAAAAAATAGAGATCCAAAGGGCTGATAACCAAACTAATAGAAAGGTACACTGCTATGTTTAGCATTATTGATTTAAGCTACACCTTTCAAGGTTTAAAAAAAAAAAAAAAATCATTTAAAATTCTGACTTCAGGAATAGTTTTGTAACTGTCCAGGCACATTGCTGTGGTATAAATCTATATATTCCCAGTTCCATTTTTTTTTTTTCTTTCTGAACTCCCCTTGCTCTTTTTATTGGCCCTTTTATACTATTAAGCAGGTCTAGTAACTAGCAAATTTGATTCCTTATAGATCTGTTTGTTATAATAAGCTCAAAAGCAAACTCTATTTCTTTTACTAGAGGTGTCCCCAAATTATGAGAATAAGATAATTATATTCTAAGTGTGTTTGGAGAGGGAGCTATAATTATTTCTGCATGCATTCATTTGCTTATACATTCATACATATGTTATTTGAACTCTGTACTATAACAATATCCAGGTAAGTAAAAGTGCATTTTAATTTTATTTATAAAGTATATTACACATTTCCTGTTATACTAGTAATACATGTCCAAACAAAGACAGGAGAGGAGAGAGAATGAGACAGAAACAATTTGTTTATGAACACTTTCTGTCTTCTTTAGTGGAATCACACTATTCCTGCTTGGGAGGAGACTTCATTTTCAGTTGTTTCAGTCATCCCAAATTTTATGTCTTTGTAATATTTTGCATGAAAGTGATTATTTATTTTGTTAGATTTTGTGTAAGGCCGTTTCGGTTTTTTAAGTTTTTTATCATAATGAATATTGTTATTAAAAATATTTTCATGCTTCCATGATTTTCTCCAAAATTCTCTAATTTGAAATTAGGATGTGCCCAATTTAATATTTGCAGTTAAAAGTAATATCTTTTCTTTTATGGTTCTTCATTTGAACACCTACATAGAAATAGCTTTCCTTCTTAATCACATATTTTTTTTTAGTATATATTGTTTGTTTCATATTTAATACATATGCAAGAGTATGAATACTATGGTGGATATTAGTGTTTTTTTCTGCATAAACCATTTCATAGGACTTATGGAAAAGATTTGAAACTCTGGTTATATGGAGGAAAAGCTTTTGAACATCTGAGGCATTCAAAGAATGCCATTTAAGCTTTTGTTTTGCAAGCAGGGAAGCAGAAGAACACAATATGACTGTATCTCTCTTATACTGCTTCTCAGTAAAATCTCCTTCTTGCATATCCTTATGTAAATATCTTATTACTCAAAGCAGAATGTGTTAAAGCATGCATTTTGCAAATTAATTCATTCTGTACAGTACCAAATGGGAAGTGGGTTCATTGTTTTCATGTAGTACTTTTCAATAGAACTTTTTGCAGTGATGGAAATGTTCTGTATTTGTGCTGTTCAATATGGTGGCCACTGGCTATGTGTGGTTACTGAACACATGAAGTGGTGACTGAACTGAGGCAATGCATGATTTCATGTAATATAAATTGTGGCCAGTGGCTCTCTTATTACCCAATACAGCTCTAGTGGCTTTACCATTATTCGAACTATTATAATAGTTTAATAAACATTATAGATGCTTACCCAGTTATTCAAGCTCATTTCATTGGAGAATAAATATTAATGGTGAGGAACTTATAATTTTGGAATATAAAAATAAGAAGAAAAATAACCACATGTGCATTGAGAGTCATTTTTCATGTTTTCTTTCAGAGAAGAAGATTGACAATGTCAATAAGGAAAGGTGATGATAGTGTCTTCATGGACCTTTGGATAAGACCGGTTGGCAAATAATAAGATTATCTGGCTTTGAAACTAACCTATTAAGTAAGTCCCTTTTGGTGATCTAGTTACTTCATATGCATGATAAGGAAGCTGGAATGAATAATTTTCTTTCTTCTCACTGTGGATAAATTATATGAATCTCTACTGTTTTATATTCAGAATCAAATACTACCTTTCCCTTCATACCTCAGTAAGGTATATAAGCACCAGTGCCAGATGCTTTTTAGTGCTAAGTATTTGTGTATTTAGTATTTAGTATTTAGTGCTAAGTATTTGCTGCCTTCACCATCCATTCTGGTAGCTTGCTATTTTCCACACTCAGACGTGGGCAAGGTTTTTAAACACAGAGGGTTTTGAAGTAGGAGACCTCTTTTGCTACAGAGTGGTAAAGGATCATTGGCATAGCCCTCTGCTCTTGAGTTGCTAAAAGGTTCTACTTCCATAGATGGCCAAAGAAATATGAGATTCCAGAATTCGGCTGACCTTCCTAAAGGAAACTCCTCAAGATGCTCCTAAGGGCCTGGATAAAGTGTGCTGAAGTGATGATGGAAAGGCTGGAGAAGAGCCAGAATATAACTAAGACTTAACTTCCTAACACCTATCATATATGACTTTTCTGGAAAGATGTTTCCATACCTCAGCAATATTGACTACTTTGATCACTCAAGCCCAGAATAATTAAACTCTCCTTCTTTTATATTTTGACACATTATATATTTTGCTTGTTATTTAATGTTGCCTTCTTTGGGATATAGTTAGTCTTTAATGTGATGATGTATTTTTAATCCAATGAAACTATTAAGTTCATAAGAACAAAGGCACAAATCTTATTCCTGGCACACTGTTCTTTGTATCTCACAGGCCCTAGTGCAGTGTAATCTATTCTTCCCCACCCAAGATCAAACATATGGGGAAAAACTATCTAAACAGGAAAGCATTGTACAGATATTGCTATTATTATTATGGCAGGAATTGATGTTGTAGATAATTTAATAATTACTCTTATTTCTGTTATGGATTCTCCTCCAGGGACTTAATAGCTAGTTAACATTTTTCTGAGTTCACTATGTAGATGCCCTGAAATCTTCCCAGAATTTCTAGAATTTCATTCCTATAAGAATGTCTAAGGAAAATTCATTATACTCTTCCCTGAGAAGAGATAATATTAAAAATTAATGACCATTTCAGTCCTCTGGGATGTAATATAATTCAGAGGAGGAGAGGAGGTCTGTCACTATCGTTTTCAAGGGCAATTCACAACAACAATTTGAGTGATAAATCCCTGAAGCTTGATGTCCTTCTCCTCATTGTAGAATGTGAGTGTTGACAATGACTTCTTTTAAAAGTAGCAATATCTCATTTGAAATTAATGCATCTGGTTGAGAAAAAAAAAAAAGGGTCAATGTGTAGTAAGAGTTATATAGATGTTCATATCATTTACTGCCATTAATTCATAACTGTAACTCTATCTCAAAGAAATAGCTCAATAGAAATAAAAATCTCATGAGTACCTTACTCATGCCCTATCAAAGATAAAAAGAAGTTGGAAACAATTCAGATACCCATTAATAGGGAATGCTTAAAGAAATTAAAGTATACTAGCAAGAAAATATGTTAGAAAGATGTTAATTCTTTAGCATTTTAGAGCCTATATGCATCAATGTTTATGCCATAATGTCAAATGGAAAAACAGCAGAATGAATATTAGTATTGAAGTACATAAGATATTTATATGTTTATATATGTATGGACACTAACATTTCCTGAATAGACCTTGTTTCATTGGGTAGAAGGTTTATAATACGTAAAGAACACAGCCTTAACATTAGAGTTAGATTTAAATTCCAACTTTGCCCCAAATTAACACTGGCAAACTATGAAGCCATCCAAATATTGCTTAAATTTTTGTCCTTATTAGTTAAAATTCTTTTGTGAAATTAAACAAGAAAGTCTGCTTAAAGTGTCCAGGATATAGTAGTAGTTTAATACCATTATTTTCCTTTTCTTTACTAAATATCTGAGACTTCCCTAGGATGAGAAATTTTACTAAAATTGATTGATTCTGATAGGAATTTCAATATACTTGTTTTTGACCCCCCAAAATTTTTTAGAAGTCAATTAAAAATTTAGGATTCAGGGACGCCTGGGTGGCTCAGTTGGTTAAGCAGCTGCCTTCGGCTCAGGTCATGATCCCAGCGTCCTGGGATCGAGTCCCGCATCTGGCTCCTTGCTCAGTGGGGAGCCTGCTTCTCCCTCTGCCTCTGCCTGCCATTCTGTCTGCCTGTGCTCGCTCTCTCCCCCTTTCTCTCTCTGATAAATAAATAAAATCTTTAAAAAAAAAAATTTAGGATTCAGGGGGTTCTGATTGGCTCATTTGGTTAAGTGTCTGTCTCCAGCTCAGGTCATGATCCCAGGATCCTGGGATTGAGCCCTGCATCAGGCTCTCTGATCAGTGGGGAGTCTGCTTCTCCCTCTGCCCTTACCCCTGCTAATTCTCTCTCTCTTATAAATAAATAAAATCTTTTTAAAAATGAAATTAAGGGTTCATGTGATAGCTCTTCTCTGATTGGCAATTTTTATATTTCAATGGATTTCAGAAGGATATTAATTATCCAGGATTGGAGGTCAATTTATATATATAATTGAAAGTATAAAACTCAGAATGGTATATTAATATGTGATAGTTTTATGCATCAACCTGATTGGCTACAGTGTTCCCAGATTAAACACAATTTCTGGTTGTGTTTGTGAGAACATATCCAGATGAGATGACTATGAATCAATGGACTCAGAAGTGAATTGCTCTTCTCAACGTAGGTGAGCATTGTCCTGTCCCATGAGGGCCTGAATAGAGCAAACACTAGAGGAAGGACGAATTCATCCCCTTTCATCCCTTTTTCCTTCCTTACTGTGGGAGCTGAGATATCTCATCTCATCTCATCTCCTCTGGCCCTTGGACTGAGATTTACAGGACAGTCTCTCCTAGTTCTCAGATGTTTGGACTCAGACTGAATTATACTACCGGATTTTTTGGGTTTCCGGCTTGCTGATGGCAGATCATAGAACTTCTCAGCATCCATAATTGCATGACCCAGCTCCTCATAGTAAATCTCTCTTTCTCTTTTGATAGACAGATGATAGATAGATAGAGGTGAGAGATAAAATCTTACAGCTATAGGATAGAGATATTAGATAATTAGATAGATATTAGATAATAGAGATATGTCTATAAGATGGATAGATATCTCTGAGGACTTCCGTTTCTCTGAAGAACATTGACTAATACAAATTTTGGATGGAGAGCATAGAATTGTTTCTCTAATCTAATTAGGTTTAAAAATGCTAAAGACTCTTTTTCCAGAAGCGGAGAGAGTACTGATAGGCCATAGTGTAAACTGTTTATAGAGATATGCAAAATATCTGCATAAATCATTTATTTAAAAGAAACAAGGAGCAATGTAACATAATATATGGTACTTTTGAACATTTTTGGAAAATTAATGAATGTAATGACATTGACTAGCTACTCCTACTATGACTGGCAAAGTAGCAACAGAAAAGGATGAGCTCAGGGATTTAAATTCCCAGCTCAAGCACTGCACAAGTGACCTAAGAGCTACTATGTATGCCTGAAAAGACCCTTATCACCTGTAGATACAAGGCTGAAAATTGCTGAAGATCAAATACAGAACCTCATCCTGAGATTTGCTAAATTATAATGCCACTTGAACTCTTAGTCTCACACGGTGTCAACTGTTAAAGTGAGGACATTTAATGTGCAGTAATGGAATCTTAAGGGGCGCCTGGGTGGCTCAGTCGTTAAGCATCTGCCTTTGGCTCAGATCATGATCCTAGGGTCCTGGGATCAAGCCCTGCATTGGCCTCCCTGCTCAGTAGGAGGCCTGCTTCCCTCTCTTCCTCTGCCTGCTTGTGTTTCCTCTCTCACTGTGTCTCTCTCTGTCAAATAAATTTAAAAAATAAAAATAAAAAGAATGGATCATAAACTGGGATGAAGTCATTAGTGCAGACTGTACTGAATCTAAGGACTTTGTGTCCCTAATTCTGGCGAGTCTTCTTTACCAGTAGAAGTCTCCTTACCTCCCTACCTCAGGCAGAACTGGCCTCCGCACCCCCCACTCCTCCCACCTCCAGTGGTACTAGCTTGACCACCTCCAATGGTACTGGGTCTTTCCACCTCCACCTGACTGGATTAACCCTATATTGCCTAAGGAAACTGTCATAACCTCCCTTGAGGTAGTTGCTATGCATGACAATGCTGATTCTCCTCAAGATCCATTCTACCACCCCTCTTTACTTCTAGACCTGTAGCTAGATTTGAGTCCCAGCAGGCCCCCAAAATTTATACTGTGTAACGTGAGAAGGTGTATTACGCTACAAAAGAACTACCTGAATTTTCCAATTTATACAGAGAGAAATCTGGGTAATGTGTGTGGAAATAGATAGTAAAGATAGTACAAATGTAGGATAATGGTGGAAGGAACATAGAGTGGGATCAGAATGTATTTATTGACACAGGTTCTGCATTTAATGTTATAATTCAAGGAGTTAGAAAGGACTCTAATAGTTTCTTTGGTTGGTTGGATGAAACACAGATTGAAAGATAACCCACCATGAATGAGTTGGAAATGCCAGACATGCCTTGTGGAGGAAGGGATCCAAAGGCTTAAGGAGATTAGAACATTAGAGAAGATTTATCATTTAAGACCTACTTAGCCAAACTAAAAGGGTCCAAAATACATAACTTTCCCCAGTACTATTGAGGAATAAATCGAATGGGGAACCCTGGCATCCTTGAAAAGCCCTGTGATCGCTTTTCTCTGTATACCAGACCTCACAGTCGGAACTGCCATCACTGAATTGGGAAAACTAAATGCAATGGCAGTAATTCAGTTTCAGGGTGTAAGAGGCCAAGTGCTGGCATCCAACCATCAAAGGCAAGATAGGTATGGTTACTATAATGGACATCAGAGTCAAAGCCATAATCAGAATACTCTGACTCATGTAGACCTATGGCACTGGCTAATTGATCATGGTGTCTCTAGAAATGAAATAGAAAGCTTGCTAAATTCTTACTTGGTCTGTACAAACAGGAAAGTTCTAGGTCAGGTGCACAAGTCTAACCTGAATCATAAGAACAGAAATCCATATCCCTTCAAACAGTTCCAGGTTTGAGCCGGTTTATATGCCCAGAAGAACCTGAATAAAAGGGAGGCTGGGTCTCCTTGAAGTAGAACCCTGAAAATGTGGTAGGCTTCTGAAAATGTGTACTGCTAATCTTTCTCCTAGTCATCCCCAAAGGGACTTGTGACATTTTACCAGGGTAATCCTATACTAGGGAAAAGGAAATAATCAGAATTTATGGGGATTATTGAACATAGCTCTGAAATGCACTAATTTCAGGAGACTCAAAACATCACTGTGGCCTGTCAGAGTAGAAGATTTGGAAATAAGGTATCAGTGGAGTTTAACCTCAGGTCCATCTTACAGTAGGTCCAGTGGATCCCTGAACCTATCCCGTGATATTTCCCCAGTTCCAGAATGCACATTTGGAACAGATGTACTAAATATCTGACAGAATCCCCACCTTGGTTCTCTGACCTATAGAACAAGGACTGCTATGGTGGGAAAGGCCAAGGGGAAGCCATTAGAACTTCTCTCCCTAGCAGAATAGTAAATCAAAAGCAATACCACATTCCTGGAGGGATTGCAGAGATTAGTACCACCATTAAGGACTTGAAGGATGCAGGGGTGGGATTTCCACCAAATCTCCTTTCAGCTCTCCAATTTGGCCCATGTGGAAGACAGACAGATTATGGAGAATGACCAGTGGGTTATTGAAAATTAACCAGATGGTGACTCCAGTTGCAGCTGCTTTAACCAGATGTGGTTTTATTGCTTGAGTAAATTAACATGTTTCCTGGTGCCTGGTATACAGCAATTGATCTGGCAAATGCTTTTTTCTCCATCTCCGTCCATAAAGTCTGCCAAAAGCTGTTTTCTTTCAGCTGGTAAAGCCAACAGTACACCTTGACTGTCCTACCTCAGAGGTACAACTCTTCAGCCTTGTGTCATAATTTATTTATTTATTTATTTATTTTAAGATTTTATGTATTTATTTGACAAAGAGAGAGAGATCACAAGTAGGCAGAGAGGCAAGCAGAGAGAGAGAGAGAGAAAAGTAGGCTCCCTGTGGAGCAGAGAACCTGATGCTGGGTTCAATCCCAGGATCCTGGGATCATGACCCAAGCCGAAAGCAGAGGCTTTAACCCACTGAGCCACCCAGGCACCCCCTTGTGTCATAATTTAATTTGCAGGGATCTTAATCTTTCCCTTCCAAAATTCGTCACACTGGTCCACACATGGATGTTAGCATTCTTATTGGGCCTGGTGAGGAAGAAGTAGCAACTACTCAACACTTATTGTGAGACTAAATTCTTATGTCAGAAAGTGTGAAATAAACCTAACTTAAAGTCATGGACCCTTTATCTCAATGAAATTTCTAAGGGTCCAGTGGTATGGGTCATGAAGAAATATCCCTTCCAAGAGAGGTAAGTCGTGTCATCAGACCTTTTTACCACCCCAAAAGAGGCACAGATCCTATTGGGACCCTCTGGATTTTGGAGGGAGTTAACATGTTGACGCAGGTGAGTGATTCTGATGCCCTAAGGGAGATTGGACTACCGCCCCACAGTAGAAGTAAGGAAGAATATGTCTGAGATATAAGATAACCCTTAAGGCATCTCTTAGTAATGCCAACCCCATGACTATGATCAATGGAAAATTACAAGAGCCCAGTCTGGGCAGTTCTGCTAATGACCCAGACTCCAGGAGTAAGGATTAGGGTCACTCTAGCAGGTAAAGAACCATGACCTGTTGAAGTGCTTGGTGAAGCAAAGGGAATAAGAATGAGTAGTGGAAGAAAATAGTTATAAATACCAGCTATGACCATATGACCAGTTATAGAAATGAAGACTGTAATTTTCATTAATATTTCCTCCTTGTTTTGCTATGAATATATTTATGTGATATGTGTATACATATATTTGTGTGTGTATGTTCTTTACATCTATCTGTATATATATATATATATATATATATATATATATATATGTATATATTTGTTTTCTTTCCTCTCTTATTATGTAACATAAGATATATTAACTGTATATCATAGCATTTAAGTACTGCTAATTTTTAAATTTTATAAGTATTGTTAATTTTAAATCATAGTATTTAAGGAACAAGGTGTCAAAGAGAATAGTAAACATTAGTCAAGGACTTTCTCTCCCAGGGCAATGGTTATTGAATTTTTGGTTGTGCACAGGATACTTGAATCATGTTAAGTGGAATTATGACCTTGTTATTATCTTTGTTCAAAGATTAAAGATGGTTTAAGAAGGTGCATACGGGTAGGAAGTTGGCAAGGAATGGATTTATGACTGTTAATTTTGTGTGTCAATTCAGCCATGAGGTATATAGATTAAACATTCCTTCTGGGTGTGTCTATAGGAGTCTTTCAGGTGAGGTTAACATTTGAAGGGGCTAACTCCGTAGAGTGCCCTCCCAATGTGGGTGGGTATTATTCACTCTTTCCCTTCTGTTTTTCTGAAGGATCCTGACTAATCCATACTGATCTTGACTAGAAACAAGAGCCCTTTCCATTTGTTTTCCCCATACTGTGGACATTAAATTCTGGAACATGTATGTGTTCTTTTCATTAAGCTTCTGGGAGTTCTTCTCTCCGGATGCAAGGATGGAATGTCCCCCAAATGTAAGGCCATTTCAGGATAGCTAGAAACTCACTATGTAGTATATTTGAGTGTTTAAAAGAAATTGCTCTTATAAATTAAAGAAGAAAGGGTATGCTGCAAAAAGTGACCTTTGCCACTTAGCAGTAGGGGCCAGAGAGGACAAGGGAAAGATGGAAAAAGGGGATTAAACTTCTTTGTCAAGTGAAGCTATTCCTTGTACCCATGCTTAATTACAAAAGGAAATTAGGAACAAGTGCATGTATATTACTGCATGTATTAATGTGGAGTTTAATTGGTTTGGAGTAAATTAATGGCTGCTTGCAATATTTCTGGCAATTTGTTATAAGCTGTGTAATTTTAAATTGGTTTCTTGAAAATGCTGGATAAAACATTTTAATTCACACATTGCTTTAGGAATTGATTTGGGGATAATAAAATATAATGAAATGTTTTACCTCAGATGGATGTAAGTTCTATTTGCTCTGCAATTTTTTTAAAAACCAGAATGCAAATAATGAGTACACTGCTAGGCTCTTTAGAAGAGCTCTGTTTGTAAGTTACTCATCTCTCTTTCTCTCCATTAGGCAAACTATAACTATTTCAAAATTCTATTTTCTTGAAGCAGTGGAGAACAAGGAAAATCCTCTAGGGATTTCCTCTTTTATCCAAGAAAAATTATATGTGAAATTGAATAGCAGGGAGGTATAAAAATCTGGCAACTCAGCAAAAAAAATATTATAAAAGACTAAAAATTGGGACACTTGCATTTGGGCCACTAAAGAGAAGTTCCATGATTTCTTAGCTGGTTTGTGGTAGGAACAGGATTCCATATGACCAACTGAAATAGAGATGATGTCAGTGGCTTTTACCTGATGTGAAAATTAACGGCAAGTTAACTGATAAAGATGATAGTTATTCTTTAAAGATAGTCACCTGAAAATAAAGCAATGATGTTGAAATTAGATAAGTTTTTGATGTTTGAAGATTATTTTCCTGCTCTAACAATATGTGCCTAGGAGAATTTCAAACAAAAGGAGATCTGGGCATTTGAAATCCCTCAAAGAACACAGGGCCCCTGCATGTTAACAGAAAGTAGGCTCTTCTCCCTTCTTTGCTAGCTAGGCACTCACTTCCTGTTGGCTTTCTTTGTTCCACCTGAAACTTTCAGCTTTCAGAAATAGTCACCTACAATTTTCCCCCTTTCCTTTTGAAAACTTCTCTAGCCATTATTCTCTTCTGTCACTGAGCAGGCAGTAATGGAACCTAGAAAAGAGAACTTATGACCCAAAGAGAGCTTATGACCCAAATATTCCAGAATTTGTCCTCAAGTTACCACAGATATTACTACTGACAAGACAATGTATTTTTTTTTTTCCAAATGCTTTGTTTTCCCTTTCTGTGACTGTCCTACATTTTACGGATTTCGTTTTTTCCGGAATTTCTACTTTCCTCATGCCGATTCTTTTCTTTTACCTTCAAGTAGAAAGCCCGTTCTTAGAAAAGTTTTCCCCAACTCTGCCTCCCTTCAGCATGCTTTCACTGAAGGTTGCTCTTCTATTGTAAAGTTAATCACATTACATATTGCAGAACCTTACATATGAATTTGATTCTCCCATTAGACTTGTGATCTCCTTGAAAGCAAAAACTCTATTGTGTTCTTCTTTGTAGCTCTTCCTAGTTTATATTCATACACACGGTGGGTACTCAGCACATGTAATTTATTTAAACTAAGATGTAAATGACTAATAAAGGTTATTTCTTACATTGGCAATGCATTTTAACAAGTGGGTATAGATTTCATCTTGAAGACTTGGGGAATTATCAAGAAGACAAGGTCTTATCTTGGTTTTAATCAGAGGAGCCATTTGGGCATATCCAAAGTGGTATCACAAAAACTCTTCCTTTTCAGTCTACCTCTAAAGCTACTGTGGATTCCCAGTTTTGTTTGTTTCTGCTTTTACTTTCTAGTAGTTTTAGACCTGGTTTTTAGCTAGAAATGTAGACCTTTGGGTATCGGTGTGGGTCTTCTTTTTTTTCCCCCCATTTATTTGTATTTATTTCTCTTTTTTGCAAAAGCTTTCTCCAGTGCTATTTGTCTTCCTTACTGCCACCCTGTTAAGGTGGTAGGGAAGGAATCTAATCTCATTTCTTAATAAAACTGAAGTTCAGAGAGTCTGACTGCTTGAATTCATTAAGACTGAAACACTAGAATTTTTATCCTTACTCTTCATTACCCAAATTCAGTACTCTTTCATCCTAAAATAAACTTACACAGCATATCATCATCTTAAGATATTTTCTCAGTAAACTTAGAGATCAAGCACAAAATATTAACACTGTGGGATGATCTGGTTCATTAACACTTTATCACACTTATCTTTCAGTACTTAAAATCCAAGAGATGTTCATGTCCATCAACAGGGAAGATCCATTTATTTAAGTTTAAATATTTTATTAACGTCACTGATTTGTCAATATAACTGATCACCTTAGGTATTCTTAGCACATCAACATAGTGATTAAAATAACAATGATCTGTAGGAGTGAAGATTAAATATATGTTCACATTAAACTTTGCCATAATCCACAGAACCATTTTGGTATGCTTAGTACCAGAAAACTTACATGACAAGAGTTAAATTGGACCATCTGTGACATATGCCTTTAGAGACATATGTTACCAATAACTGCCTTGAATTTTCAAGGTCCATCCCTAAAAGGTGGTTAATAACTTCTGTGCTTTCATTATCTTTCTGATTAAGTAAGTAACACCATGTTCAAAGATGGACTCAACTCAGTCTTAGCAAATGGAGATCATTAAGAGATTAATACATATGTACAAGCAAATATCCTTCTCATGGATATAGAAAAACCTCGTAGTGTCTAAAAGAGATGGATACACCAAAAGATATCAACCAGAGCAAAGATAGCACCCAAACCCCATATGGGAGTTTCTTCTTTCTGTTTTACTGGCATCAAGATCTTCTAAAAAGTGAACATAGCCCTTCTGCCTCTGCATCAGTCAAAAGCTGGAGGCTGATTTTCAGATGTGGATGCTGAACTTTGCCTACCTCAGTCAAGCATATCTATTTTAAGCCTTTACAGTCTGGCCCACCCACTGGTAATGCAACTTCTTGAGTGTTGCCTACCCATACATGGTGTGAGCCTGGTGATTCCTTTTTGCTTTCTGCCAGCAACTTTACTTGCTATTTGATGTCAGTCCTACTCAGCTGACTTTGTTTTGGAGTGCAATTCTCTGATATTTCAGTCTTTTCTCATTCCTGGGCATTTGACTTTGATCTCTTCAACCAATCTTACGTCTTTCCTCCTCAACATTGCTTAGAGATCTCTTGATCCAATAATAAAAGCCTGATCCAGACTGGCCTGAAGTAGAACAGCATGTCCCCACCTGAGGAATAATTAGCACAGGGATGTATATTGCCACTGACATTTTTTTGCTGGTCTTTGCTTCTCTTCTTACATTTATTTGTTTTCTTCTCTTATATTGAAGACTTGATTTCTGTTTTCTAGTTGTGATGGCAGGTGGTTTCTGTGTTCATTTCTCAGGAATTCATCACTTATTTTCAAGCAAGTGGCTAAAACAATCAGGAATCTTTGAGACATCTTCCAAATTCTCAGAGAAAAAGGATTTATTCAGCTTGAGTCAGATGCTTACCCCAGGATTGATCAAATGTAACCAGGGGACAGGGTAATATACAATCATGGAAAGACTGTAGTTACCATATAGATTTAGATGGGTTTGGCAGGTTGAGGGAGGAGGTGGGTAATTATTGTTTCCAGAAAAATAATTAAGACAGTCTTCTATAACACTTTTCTCTCAACTGCTACCTACTTTTTCCACAAATCACAAGGCTTTTCAGTCTGTGTTAAAAGTAACCAAAAAGGAAGTGGTTTGATACTACTTTGCTTAAAATCTCTGCTAGGTGAACTTTTAACATCTATCTAGCTTTTTCAAAATGAAATATTATTTATTGTGTCCCCAGCTCTTACATGTAGCTCAAGAACATAGCATTTTCCACCAACATTTATTTCTTTCAGACAGAAAAACAAAAGTCTCCTTCCTGGCTGTGCCTCTCTCCCTCTACTTGACTGTCCCCTCTTAATTGAGGGAAAGTTCCAAAGAATTGCTGGTTTTCATTACTGGTATAGACCTTGCCACTATCTCCTCACTTAAGGGTTGCAGCCTATTGTAATTACACCATGTTACTATGTGCTCATTTCCCCCCTTCTAATGAAGACTTCATTATCCCAAAGGGAACATATTATACGAAGTCTATACTTCGCAATTTGGCCTCTTGCTAAAGATTAGACTTTCAGGGGGCCTTGGGGCTGCCAGGGGCTCTTTCCTTTGACCTTGTATTCTTATAGAATAGACCTTATCCATTCTCTTCTGGAAACTATTGTCTGATGTTAAAATTTTATTCATACTATAGTTGTTTTCTACAGATCATTGGGTGAGACAAAAGCAGCAACACACTCACAAAATACTAATTTAATGATTGTCGATAGACTGTAGTGAAAATAGTTCAATTTGAATTATGACTGAAGTCATGAAAACACTAATAATCTCAACACTCTTAGAAAAGTGTACAGTTGTCTCTAGTAATTAATAAGCATATAATTAATTATTAGAATCTTCAAGCTCTAAACTCTTGATAAAACAAAGATGAATTGAGGCATAGGTAAATTTTCTGATGTTTTGTTACAGTGGTTCCCAACTCGGGGTACATGTAAGAACTAAGTGGGACACTGTTGAAAACACAGATTCTGAACCTCTATCTGAGATTTACTGAAATGAAAATCTTTTGGGGAAGGATCTTAATGCTTCTCAGATCTTGATGGTCAACTAAACTAGAAACAGGAAGTCATTTTACTCACAGATGTGTGACATTGGTAGAGCAGAAGTGAACTTCACTCGTAAATCCAGAGAGCTATCTGGTGTGTCCCCATAATCCCTGTCCCATAATCCCTGCCCTCCACATTCCTCTGGCTTCCACCTGGCATCTTTTCAGAAAATCTTCCTATATCACCTGCCTATCCCACCAAGGTTAAGAGGAGAGACAATGGCTCTCCTCACCTAAATCTGGGCTGATTTAAGAGGGGAGAGCCATATTCCACTTGGCTGCAGAGTCTCCAGGAGATGGAAGTGAGAAACGCACCAAAGGGTAGGAACTGTCTGTCTTCTAGACTCTTGGGCTTTTTCCTGTCTTCAACCTGAACATTTGCATTCTTGCCTGTAGCTTCAGTCCACCCTACCCCTTAAGACCAATCTGATCTTGGTCCTTCTTCTTTTTTCTTTTTTAAATTCATGTAACAAGAATAAAAATGGAGATTTAACTCAGAATTTAGGACATCACTTCCAGCCAAGCATTGATGTTGTGATCGGATTCTGATAACCAGGTTTAAGTGTCCCTCTGCACATCAGAGTCTCTATATCTTGGCAACCTGCCTGATACTTTCCAGGTCTTTCCAGGTCACATTTTTCAAAGAGTGGTATGGAAAATCCTTCACTTGGTTCTTGTGTGATACTTATCAAAAATATAGGGGAATGGGCCAAGAGGTGATGGGCATTAAGGAGGGCATTTATTGTGATGAGCAATGGGTATTTTTTATGGAAGTGATGGACCACTAAATTCTACTCCTGAAACTAACATTATACTCTCCATTAACTCACAGATGTGTGAACTTGAAACAAACAAAAATATAGACTAAGGTCCTGTATCCAGGTCTATTGGGTCAGAATTTCTAGGGCTGGAGTCCTATGAGTGCATTTAAAACTAAGTGGGCATCAAGACTTCACTGGGAGGGTCTCTCAGATTCTTTAGTATAGAAATCCTGCAATTCCATATATGTCTCTATAGCTTGTATTTCTGGTTATTTTCATTATCATTCTGACTTTTGGGTGAAAGTATAGTATAGCACAATTTTTGTACATTTCTCTTTCAGCACAGACATCCATAAGATATCTCCCATAAATCTGGCTGGGGATACATTGTGCATATGCAATATTTGGTCACAGTACTTTTTAATGTGCTAATCAAAAAGATGTTTGGGGTGCCTGTGTGATTTAGTCAGTTAAGCATCCGAATCTTGATTTTGGCTTGGGTCATGATCTCAGGGTCATGAGATCAAGACTTTTGTCAGGCTTTGTGTCAAGCATAGAGGCTACTTAAGATTCTATCTCTCTCTCCCTCTTTCCCTGTGCCTTCTCCAACCCCTGCCATTCTATCCTTCTTAAAAAAAAAAAAAAAGGGGTTTTGTACTTTATTTTGGGAAAAAGCAATTGTGTTTCCAACTATACCTACACAGAGACATTACAAAATGCAACCCACTGGATGAAAGAACATTAATGTTTTATTACTGTAATTATTTATTATCCTCATTAAGAGCAATTAATATGATATATTACAAATAATAATTTAAATGACTATAATAATAATAGCAACATCTGGACTTTCCAAAGCACCTGTTCTTTAAAAGTTTCGAATAGTATGAAAAAGAATGAGTTAGGTTTTATAAAACATTACCTAGGCATTCTTCCAGTTACTCATTTATAACAAATATATATTCACCTGTATTCACCTACATGGTGAATACCTATGTGGTGAAGGAATTGTTCTCTCAAAGCTGAATATAGATTAGAAAATTAAGATAAGGGATTTATTTTATATCAGATCAAATAGTTGTAAAATACCTTGACAAGTACTACTAAGAACAAATGAAATTATATTATTGCATAACAATCAGATCTGACTTCACCAAACCCCACTTGCAGCGATATTTAACTTATACAGCAAAGCTAACATTTCTGCAAAATATCCTTTGCACAAAGGCTGACATGAGTTAGAATTGGTAAATCACAATAGGCATTCAACTATAAGGCACAAATTAGAGGTGATTTATTTAGAGGTTTTAAATCTGAGAAGGAGTTTTAAACTTGACTCTATGTAAAGGATGTTCCTGTTTTTATGAATGCTAATTACCAAAAATTATAACATAACTCATCTGCATTGTCACTGAACTGCCTAGAGAAATTCACATAAATTTTCTCACTTAAATGAGTGTGTTGATGTAGGATGCAACAATACCGAGAGTGAATAAGGCTAATATTTTTTTTCAAATAATGGTATCAAATTATAAAGAGAGATAGTGAGATTCTTCCAAATGTATTTTTTGATAAGTCCTTAATAATAATAGTAATATTTTAAGAATACCATAAAGTAATCACTTTGTGGCTGGGTTGCATCATATCTACATATTATATGGATATAATATATATGACTAGATATAATAGTAGATAGCAGACTTTTTTTTTGATAGAGCAGAAATAGTTCTCCAGCAGAATTGGTAGAATCACATCTAATTTTTGTAATCTTTGATAAGCACCATTTTTCTGTCCTTGAGATAATTTTTTTTTTGGAACACGTAGGATCTTTTGCAATAGGATTTTCTTCAGCCATGTAAGTCAAAGACCCCCACTTGCAAAGATCATATTACTCATGAATATCTATGTTATGATATTTAATGCTGTAATTAAAGAGGGGGATCCCAAAAGCGGGGAGGTTCAGAAAAATCTGATAAATGTTCAAAGGCCAGCAGGTGCACTTTGCAAATGAATCAAGTCTGAAAGAACATGGCCATTGCCCTGGCAATGTCAAACCAGCAGTCCCTGATGCTGGCATTGGTGGAGACCTCCCTATTTGTTTATCTATTCATTCCTCAAGTATTTAATGACATCCACCATGTGTGAGGTACTATGCTGGTTGCAAGTGCTACAAAGACAGTTAAGCAGTTTTTCCTTCAAGGAACCCATAGACTAGAGGGAGAGACATACAAACTGATACTTGAGCACCAGGTGGGACATGTGATATAGCATTGTGATTGAGCATAGACTTCAGAGCCACACCACCAGTGTTCGAATATCACTCAGTCATTAATTAATTGTATGACCTTAGGGAAATTATGTAATCTTTTTTCTCCGTCTCATCATCTGTAAAATGGGAATGTCTCTCCCAATGGTTTATTGTGAAAATGAAATGAATTACTATATGGAGCATATTTATATGGTTGAACCATATTAATTAGGTTGAACCATACAAAATTGTTGTTTTGTGGTCAAATACTGTTGAATAAACAACTAACCATGAAACATGAACAAATTGAGCTTCCTCAAATAAAAACACTTCGACTCATCAAAATATGCCATTCTGAGTGAGAAAGGCAAGCCACAGACTAAGAGACACTGTCAGCTGTAGGGGAGGAGGGACACCACTGATAGCTTTGAAAGAGATTCAAAAGTTTCACGTGGTCTCTCTACCAAAAAGTGGGCAGGGATACTGTCCCATGTAATGTCACCTCCTTCAACCCAAAGCAAATAGGTCAGTTTTGGAAAGAGTCACAAGTCAGGACAGCTTCCGCATTAGAAATGTGGAGTCCTTGGGATGCTTGGGTGGCTCAGTTGGTTAAGTGTCTGCCTTTGGCTCAGGTCATGATCCCAGGGATTGACTCCTGTATTGGGTTCCTTGCTTGATGGGGAGCCTGCTTCTCCCTCTCCCTCTGACCCTTCCCCTGCTTGGGCTCTTGCTCTTTCTCTTGAACAAATAAGTAGACAAAACCCTAAAAAAAAGAAAAAAAGAAACATGGGGTCTTTTAGTTTGCACTGCCTCTCTTTCTATGCCTGGTGTGTTGACCGTCAGGTTGTAGCAACAAGGGTGGTGCAGGCTTGGCCAGCAGCTTGAACATAGGCAATCTCATCAGAGATCTGACTTTTACTTGGGTCATCTACCTGAAGGACCTGCACATTTGACTAGCAACTGTGAATTGTGTCGCTAGTTCTAGGTCCCAAAAATGGGTATCTTTAACCTGGCAACCTTAGTTGTCCAAGTGGTAGATGAAATATTTCGGTTATGGCAATAAAATGAAAGTCGGTAAAAATATATAAGGCTCATTCAGGAGAAGAGTGTCTAGAATTCTGAGAATGGCTTTGAGTCCTGCCCACAGAGTGGTAAGACCCTTTCCATTTTTAGTGCTGCTCCTGCTGAGGTTGAATAGTCAGAGTAGGCTAGTGGTTACCATCACATTTTAGCTTAGCTGAACCACAGTGAAATAGGCCCCGTTTTTAAGGAAAAAAATTTTTCTCCTAGAGATGGCTGCCACTTTTCCATGTAAAGCCAAGATATCATGGATACCATTTCCATTTGGCTGGGAAGCTTTTTGGGCCCTTCCCACTTTTTTGTTACTGACTTTGAGTTCAACTATTGCAGAATGTGAATTTCAGGTGGGGATCCTAAGGCCTTCATTGGTCAGATGTTCAGATGTCAGCTGTCCAGAAAAACTGAGAAGCAAACTAACAGCTGCTTTTCAAAATGAGTATCTGATGGCCATGTCCAAGAGATAGTCCCAAGGGAACCTCCAGATAGAGGCTGTCTCCCTTTGCCTGTGAATCTAATGGGTGAAATCATCAGTCATGAGGACTTTTTGCTCAAAGGAATCATGAGGACTATGTGGCCCCAAGGTGGAAAGAGAGCTATGTCTTGCTGGACAGCTTCCCACATAGGCACTTACATTGGTCCCTTCTCAAGAAATGCTGACTTGCACTTCAGTTGATGTGAAAGACCATATAGAACGTCCAGATGAGGCACATGCTATATATAATATGCTAATTATAGTTTTTGGGTAAAAAGTATAAGGGCTAGGCTTCTTTTTGAATGGTGGAGGTCTGAAGCAAGAATTTTTCCTTGACTTCCAGAGGGCTTGAGCATTATAAATCTACCCATACAGTCTCAAGAACCTTTAGTTGGCAAGCATGTACCTGAATATTGTGTTGTTAATATCAGCCCTGTTCCCATCTCCCACTACTGGTAGAAGTCAGGGCTGCTGAACTGAGGCTTCTGAATCAAGAGGTCATTATCTGCATAAAAGCTCTCGGTCACTTGTGTTAAATCCTGGCCCACCCACTAGTGACAAAAGATAGGGGCATGTAGATATTTCTCCCGGAGGTGGGTTGGGAAACTAGATATGCCATACCATTACTTCTCTAACTACTGCTCTTCCTGAAATGGAGGATCCCTCTCCCACACTTATGGGATAGCAAAGCACATAGCACCTTAATTCCTCTACATTCAGATGAAGAAGCAAAAAAATATTTATTTAAATGCTTAAAAAGCCTGGCTCACAAGGCTACTGTAGCTTCCCTTGCCTGCTGTGAATCCTACCCATACCCCATTCCTGAATTTGTTATCTTTTACTTCCAAGAGTCTAGTAGGATCATTACTTGGTTGCTGGTCTGCAATTGATTTAGAATAGGTTGAGTCTCTCTCCTCCCCAGTCTTTGGCTCATTCCCTTATCATCTAGTAGGTCACCTTCATCAACATTGTAAATCTAGTGTAGGACAGAAGTGCCTAAGTAATTGTTAGGGCTCCGTGTATGTTTTCCCATGGTTATGCCCCCACAAATTCTACGTTGAAATCCTAATCCCTAAGATTTGTGATTGTGAACTTATTTGTAGATAGTGCCTTTCCAGGAATAATCAAAGTTAGAGTGAGATTGGATTGGTTTTAATCTAATATGACTGGTGTCCTTTAAAAAGGGGGAATTTGGACACAGAGACACACATAGAGGGAAAATAATCTGATGAGACATGGCCATCTAAAAGCCAAGGAGAAAGGCCTGAAAGAAATCCGTCCCCCCATAGTTATCTGAAAGCAAAACAAAACAAAACAGAAAATCAAAAAAACAAAAAAACAGCCCTGCCAATACCTTAATTTTGGACTTCTTCCAACCTCCACAATCAAGAGACAATAAATTTCTATTGTTTAAGCCACCCAGTTTGTGGCACTTTGTTACAACAGCCCTCACAGACTAAGAGAATCTGAAAATTTGACTTTCTTCAGAAAATCTCTCCAAGAGGGCCAAACTTCCCATATCTTCCATATTGTAGCTGATACCCATTGCAAAATAAATCTTGAGAACTTTCACTCTTATCTCCGAATGAATCTAAGATTGGCATAATAGACTATAGGAAGGAACTGAGCCTTAGGAGGTAATCTCCCTTAATCAGCATTACACACCCCAGCCCTCTTGTCACCCAAGTGAATGAGCTGAATTTTTTACAGGTTAGCTGCATTTTGCTTCAAAAGGTCACAAATTCCCCCTTCCTTTAATCCTCTGTGTAGGCATACATCTCTAGCTATTTTTGGAAAGGGGGTAGAATCTTCTTACAGCAGTGTGTGTGGAGACTTATGGACCAGATGAACAGAGAAGTACGCCTCCCAGAGGAGGGAGAATAACAACTGGGATAGCTGTCACTGCACTTACCTTCGGGAACTCCGTCTGTTCCCACTTCCCAATTTCCATGTCACTAACGGGCAATAAAGTGGAGGCCATTTATCACCCACCAAAGTGTACATTTTGTCTAATGTCTCCTACTGATTTCCATGGACTTGCCTTATATTCCAGTAATAGAACCCACAAGCCTTCATCCTTCCGGTTTTAGAAAGCCAAGTCATTTCAGCATCCCATCGTTGTCGCCCTCTGTCTACTCCAGGCTCCTGTTTTTCAGGATTGTCTGGTGGCTTTAGCTCCCCTGCTTGCAGTTCTTTCCTGTCGCTCTTCCATATTTTGATCATCTGGTATTCACTGAAACTTGTTTTGATTGATATCCACAAGCATACATTTTGCCTTGAACATTCCTTCAACAAAGTGTTGGAAGTATAAGCACCATCTCCATGTAGACTGTTGATCATTATTTGTAACTCCCTACGTATCATGGGCTTACTTGGTCTCTTGATTATACAGTTATGATGATGATACCTCTTTGTAATTAAAATCTTTGGTTGGATACCTTAATCTCATCTCAGTGATCCCTTTAAGTAAATGTATAACAAATAATCAGTTTGATACTATTAGTCCCTTCTTATTGTTCTTCTTAGTCCCTTATTGTTCTTCTTAAGTTTTCCTCAACATCAGATGCTATGACCTGATTTGTGGATAATTTCCATATTTTTCTCCCTGTCCAATGAAGACCTCTAACGACAAGCAGTATTTTATAATATTTGTGTATATGTGTGTGTGTGTATGTTATAATTGCATAGTTATCATTTGGTCTAGAAATGTGTGTTATAGCAAGGAGCAGAGTTTAGTTGTCAGTGAGTGACTTTGGATAGATGGTCAAGCTTACAAAAGACCCTATGGACTATTTATTGGTATCTTTGAGCACATCTCTTAGCTTCTAAAAACAGTACTATAATTTTATATTAACTAACATTTTAATTTTATGTTAATTTTATGATGATGACATAATCATAGATTCACATACAATTGTGTGCCCGTTGCCCAGTTTCTCTCAATGGTAACATTACTTGAAGATATAGGACAAAATCACAGCTAGGATCTTGATACTGATACAGTGAAGATACACAACAATCTCATCAGCGCAGGTATCTCTCATGTTGCCCTTTCTGTCCACACTCACCTCTTTCTTGCCCTGATCCCTGGCAACTATTAATCTATCTTTTTTATAATTTTGTCATTTCAAGAATATTATATACAGGGAATCATAAAGTATATAACTTTGAGGATCGGATTTTTTCACTCGGCATAAATTCTCTGAACAGGCTTCCAAGTTGTTATATGTATTGATAGCTCATTCCTTTTTATTCCAAAAAAATATTTCACAGCACAGATATAGTGCAGTTTGTTTAACCATTTACTCTTTGAAGGATATCTGGGTTATTTCCAGTTCAGGGTTTTTATGAGTAAAGCTGTTATGAACATTTATATACAGATTTGCATTAAAACATACCTGGGGTTTTGTTTGGTTCAGGTATGATGAGGCCAACATATCAGAAGACATTGCCATTAAAAAGACTCCTTGTTACTCATAGGTCCAGAGAGGAGAGAAGCATACTATGCCTTCAGGGTCATACAAGGGAACCCTAAGGTCTGCCACAGGCAGAGAGAAAGAGCTGGGAAACTACAGAAAGGCCTTTATTGTAGTTTTCATCAGAAGAAATGGGTAAGATATTTTAGCACTGAACAGGGATAGTAGTGGCTCATTTGAATAATTTCAGTGGGCTCCCAAGTGCAGAGGCTACTTGATGCCTGGCCCTACAGGAGAATAGTGCCTGAAAGTGTTAGAAAGTGTTAAGAACAGCATTTATAGCCAATGGCCAATGAGGGTATTGGGCACTGGACTGGTTTTTGTATATGAAAAGCAGGCTTCTGGGAGAGTGCTTTGCTACCTCTAGGAATCTACAAACCTAACCAACCACAGGAGGGACAGTCCTTCCATTGGCAGCAAGGTTTCAAATGTCCAAAACATCAGATATGGAAGCTAGAAAATATGGTTAACACAGCAGTCTCTTCTAATCCATGGTATCACTTTCTCTGGTTTCTGTTCCCCGAGATCCAACACAGTCTGGAAGCAGATGATCCTCCCTCTGATGTACAGTCAAAAGGTCAATAGTGCCTGTGCCATTCACCTCATTTCATCTCATCATGTAGGCATTTCATCATCTCACATCATCATAAGAAGAAGGGTGAGTTCCAGGCAAGAAGACATTTTGAGAAACCACACTCATACAACTTTTGTTACAGCATGCTATTATAATTATCCTATTTAATTATTATTGTTGTTAATCTCACTGTTCCTAATTTATAGATTAAACTTTATCATAGGTATCTATGTATAAGAAACACATCATATATATAGATTTTGATACTATCCTTGGTTTTAGGCATCCACTGGGGATCCTAGAACATAACCCTTGCAGATGAGGCGGGAACAACTATACACGGTTTTTGTGTGAACTTAACTTTTCATTTCTTGGAATTAAATGGATGGGACTGTAGTGCTGGATCATATGGTAGTTGCATGTTTAGGTTTATAAGAAACTGCCCAACTATTTTCCAGAACGGGTGAACAATTTTACATTACCAACTGAAATGTAAGGGTGATTCAATTTCTTCATACCTGAAGATTTTAAGAAGGAAATTGTTATTTGGGTTATTGACATTTCAGGCTTCTATTTAATGTGTTTTTTATTGAGTGAATGTGATATGCAATATACTGAGCTGGAAATGATGAAAGATATAAAGGTGAACAGGAAGATGACTTTGCTCCAGGAGCCGTTATATCCCCTCTACCAGTAGAAGTAAACCTGTGAATGATGAACAAGAGAGAATAAAAATAGGGGACATATGGAGGTTCAACCAATGTGCAGTGTAGGTGTGGAGAAAAGGGCCATTAATTCTGAAGGTGTCAGTGGGAGGCCTGGTGTAGGTGGCAATTTCTGAGCAGCTATTGAAGAATGAATATAATTGAAAAAGTAAAAAGGTGGGGGGGGGGGAGGAGTAGGAAAGGCACCCAGCATTGAAAATATGTGTGTTCTGGGAGTACCAGGGGAGCCTGAGGGGACTGGAGCTCTAGGGGCCTGGCAGAAGGGATCAGTTAAAGTGAGAAACAGTCTTGAAGAAAGATCAGGAGTGAATTCAAATGACATGATCTGGACCTCGTTTGGTAGCTAAGGAGAAGTCACTGAAGTTGTAGAGGATGAATGTCACTTGATCTGCATGTTAAAATGGTGACAATATTATATTGAAAAGTTATGAGGTCAAAGAAGAGATTTAAGAAGCTGCTGTGGTAGTCAAGGTAAGAGACACAGAGATAATAAGCTCATCCTGTCATTGTTGTCCTTTCTTTCATTGTTTTAAAGTCGGGAAATAATGCAAGTTCCTTATAAGAGTCAGACAATAGTGGAAAGGAAGGAACAAAAATCCCCCAGTATCCTTAGTCAGAAATGACCATACTAAACATTTTATAGTAATTTGTTAAGATTTGGTTATAATCTGTATCCACTTGTATGTGTATATGTGTAATTTTGAGCAGATATTGGTCATGCTTTATGTAATGTATACTTTTCCATCTCTAGTACATTATATCATTTTTTTAGATTTATAAATGTACTTATTCAGGATCACTCAAAATTCTTTCTGTTGTATGGAAATACCACAATTTACTCAACCTCTCCCTACTAAAGGATACTTAGGTGATTTTGTTTTGTTTGTTTTTTGTGATTTCTAACAGTGTTCCTTTTATTCAAACACTTTACAGATTTGGAATCAAATATAAAATTCATTATCTGTGGTTTTCCTCTTTCATTGGTGCCTATGGAAAGTAAGACATCCAGATAAGACAGGCTAAGATGCTCAACACCCCTTTGAACTGGCATCACTCATCAGGTGGCCTTGTAGCATCTCTCCAACTCTGAAGATAGCATGGGTTAGGTTGAATTGGAGGCCAGTAAGCTTGTGATTTTCTAGTTGATACAAGGTCTACTCAAGATCTTTTGCATCATATTGAGTTTTTAAAACTGAAATGTGCATTAAATTATCCAAGGATCTTTTCACAAATGAAGGTGGTAAGGACCAACCATAAAAGATTGTGATTCAGTAGGTCTGACATAGAGTCAGAAAACTTTTTTTCTTCTTTTCCCCAGGTAGTTTTGATACACAGCCAAGGTAAAAACCATGGTGTTAGACCTCTCTTTCTATCCTTTTCTGGCACAACTCCCCTAAAGTGGTGATAAAATACTTCATACTAGGATGAGGCTTAGTGATGGTGGTGTGATCTGTTCCTTTACGGGAGGCTTGGTGTCTTCAACTGGAAGGGAGCCAGACTTCCACTGGCCATGAACAGGTTGAGGGCAGAGATACTTTTGGGAAGGCAAGTTTTTTTGGTTTTGGTTTTGTTTTTTCGCATTTTTTATCTTTTTATTAATTATTTTTATTAACATATAATGTATTCTTTGCCCCAGGTGTACAGGTCTGTGAATCATCTGGCTTACACATTTCATAGCACTCATCATACCACATACCCTCCTCAATGTCCATAACCCAACCACCCTCTTGGAAGGGCAAGTTTTTATAAAAACCTTTAAATCCAGGACTGGGCTTTAAATAAAATCCTACCAGCTGCTGAGCTTCTGTTTTCCAAAATTATTTACTGATCTCTTAATTTGTTGATGAGGCCTTTGACATTCCTACCAGGAAGGAGTTAAAAATGGAGATCTGGGTAGACAAGACTATCTCCTCCCTGAGCCCATGGGTGGGGTTGATACTGTGGTCCTGAAGGAAAGCAAGATAGAAGCAACTCAGAGTAGGGGCAAAAAGGCACAGACAAGAAGGCTCCCGCTGCTGAGGACAGATTTTGACTTACCGGCTTCTTTTCCTTAGGGAAGGCTATGCAAAGGACATTGTCCCAAGGACCATATAAGGAAGTCTGTAAATGTATGGTCTCCCTACCATTAACAGAGGCTGTTCCATGACTGGACACTAGACGGAGTTCCAGGGTATATGCCTTCTCCCCATGCCTGCCTTCTTCAGGCCCTTGCTGGCTCTGTAGAGATGCCTGTTCCTCCCTCCTGACTCTCGCCCACACTTCTGTTAGGATGAAGGTATTATATAGGTATCTCTGTCATCAATCTTTGCCCTACTTCCTTGGGTCTCTGGAAAATCTAACCAACATTTGCTCCTTAATAATGGCTTCTCTTGGCCGAAGAAACATTTCCTCCTCTGTGGCCGAGAACCAGCCGCAATCTTTTGCCAGTTGCATCAGAGGGGCCGACCTTCTCTTCTATGTGTGAAGAGAGGAATGGAACTTGCAGCTCCAACCACACACTTTTACAGAAACCTCAAGCAAATTGCCTAGCATAGGTTAATTTTCCCGGTCTCCGAAGAAAAGCTCTAGCAGCTTAACAACACTTACCGACACCTTGAAAATATCAGATTTAAATAAAATGGCCAGTTACGCTTTAAAGAATGGAGAGGATCTGCAACATCAATATTCATCTCACAAAATCTGTGTGTCAATAATGTGGCATAAAAAACAAAGTTATTGCAAAAAAGGATGTTCTTACAAGAGAGGATCGATATATCTTGTTTGGGAAATCAACACTGTGACTTCACCTCATCATTTATAATGTATTAGCTAAAAGGTCTAAACTGTCTCAATCAGGAGACACACCTTGAATTCTCTGCATGAGGATTTGATGTAAGTAATGATAGCAGCACTCATTTATTATGTTCTATATACAGGCATTCTGCTTAAGTCACTCTCATTTAATGCCACAAAATCCCTGGGAAGTCCAACATCCATTGGAGATAGGAGGACATCTCAATGAGAACCTCTGGCCAAAATCAACACTAATCAGAAGAGTTTTCCTGGGGCCCCAGCATTTTCCCAGCACCCTCCCTGAGGTTCACTCATATTCAGAGCCCCAGGCTTCGCAAAGCTTACACTCAGTGTGGCTGCAGCTTTGTTGCTTTCCTCTTATTCTTCCCTTTCTCTCTACCTGGCAATGTCTGAGGCAAATCGATCAGCTCCCATGGGCCCAATCATCATGGCTGTTGTAGTGGTTCTTGGAAAGGTGAATACAGAGTTTAAAATATGAAAATTTTTTAAAAAGAAACAATATGCACACACAACAGAATGGGGTACAAAGGTTGATTTGACAAATCTGAATGCCCAGAAAGAGATGTGTGTTTGCAGACTAATACTGAATAGCAGGATGGTTCCACTCTCATATTCAGCCTAGTATATTTTAGAAGGCCAGACACTCTATTCAACTAAATCAAGCATACAGAGAAGCACTATTACAGGACTTTGTGTCCCCTTAGTGCCTATGGTTCTTGGTCACACTGCTTTGAAGAAAGAAAATGTAGACCAGACAGAGTGGTGGGCAGCAAAGCAGTTTATTGAACAAGAGCACAAAGCTTCTGGAGAGGAAAAGGGACCCAACTGGGTTTCTGAGTTTATGGGTTTTTAATGAGATCTTTTGCAGAACTAACATCCTTACATCCCTCCCTCCCTCTCTCTCTTTCTTTAAATTTTATTTATTTATTTGAGAGAGAGAGAGTACAAGCAGGGGGAGTGGCACGTGGAGGGAGAGGGAGAAGCACGTTCCAGGTGAGTAAGGAGCCCGATGCAGGGCTTGACCCCAGGACCCAGGAATCATGACCTGAGACAAAGGCAGATGCTTAACCAACTGAGCCACATAGGCACCCCTTTTGGAGAACTTTCTTAAACAGTCAGAATGTGCTGAGTTTTGCCAATCAGGGCTTTGGTCACATACCCATCTACCTATTAGGTTAATGTCCACATGCTGATGGTCTTTTATTTTTTTATTTTTTTATTTTTTTGGTCTGACATTTGGGGACTTAGGTCTTAACTGCCCCTTGCCTGTGATACTAAGAAATGTTTTTGTGGTTAATCGTCTTATTTTAGGATGTTTTGCAGAAGTCATTTCTGCAAAAGGCTGCAAAGCAGAATGTCCGTACAGTCCTCTCTAAGCTGCAAAATAGGATGTCAGTGCTACTTTATTTTACCTGTCCTGACTCCATATTTTCTTTTTGGGGACACTGGCCCTTACTACCTAACTGTCTGACTAACTTCTAACAGCATCTCAATAGCATTTTAAACATAGGTAAAAACAAAGTATAAAAAAAAATAAATTTACTTTCCATGCCTTCCATCCACTCTTGGTGTTTTGGCATATATTCTAAAAGAGAGATGGAGACAGAGAGGCAGGGAGGGAGGAATGGACAGGGGCAGAAAAACATGGAAACATTTCATAAAATAGAGATCATATATTATATATATTTTGGAGGCTCTATGAACATTTTCCTACGTCATCTTTTGAAAACATGTTTTTAATAACCTAGTAATATTCCATTATATGAGTAAACAATTTAATGACTGCCCAATTTGGGACCATTTTATGTTACTTCGAACCTTCTTAAAACTTTTCTATTATAAATATTACTTTAATGGATATCCTTGAATATGTATTCTCATCCACATTTTGAACTATTTCCTTATAATAGAATTCTAGGCCTATAATTGTAACTTTTGGGTTTTTTCTTTTTTTTACACAGCTCTTGATGTAGGTCACCAAATTGTTTTCCAAGAATTTGGTGCTAACAATTACTTCTATAACCTGTGTTTAAGAGTGACTAACTCACATATTATTATTTTTAAAAAAATGACAAGTGTGATCAATATTATATAATAGTTTTGTATTTTTTAATTGGTGAGATTGAAATTGTCTACAATTTATTAGTACTTATGTTGGTTTTATAAATTATCTTCTCATGTATCAAGTCACTTTCCTAAGAGATTTGCTTCCTATTGGTTCTTTGGATATCAAATTTTTTGCTTTTTTTTTTGCCAATTAATAATTTGTTTTTTAATTTCATTTAATAAAAATGTTCAGGTATGTTAAAAAATTCAATGTAAAATAAGTGAAATCAAGAACTCTTTAGGCGAATTTTGAACCATTATTAGATAGTGGAGAACTTTTAAGTATAAAAACAATAAAAAATAATAAAGAGGAAGATCAAATTGAACTGCAACCAAATGTAACCCATTTGCTTTTTAAAACAATTTTAAAAAAAAGACAATTTGTGATAAGCAATTATAGAACTGAACATAAAATATAATTACCATTTTTCAAAAACAAATATGTAATATCAAATTATTTTTCAAATTAGTTATATCAGTTTATATTCTCACACCCCAGGAAACAATTGTAATAGCGAATCAGCTACATATTCCCACAGCAGTGTGAGCTGCAACAGTCAAAAATGGAAAAAAAGAATTTCACACATCCATTAAACAGGAGAATGGGGAAATTACACATTTTCCTATGCTGGGGCACTATAAAGTAGTGGAAGTGAATGAGCTAGAGCCGCATACATTACCCTGTGTGAATCCCATAAATATAATGTAAAACAAAAAGCGAGATACCCAGAATATATACAGTGTGATTCCATTTATATAAAGTTCATGCACAACTAAATAGTAAATTGCTGGGGATGCATACATATGTCATAAAACTACAAAGAAACGCCAAAAAAATGATGAACACAAAACGCTATTGTTTAGATTATTGCTTCTGAGCCCTGGCTGCACATTAGAAGTAACCGGGGAACTTTTAAAAAAACATACTGATGCCCAGGACCCAGCCCGAAACAATTAAATTAGAATCGCTTTATTCAATGGTTTAGCTAAGACTTACAGTAAACAAATACTTAGTGCATCATTGAGGAAATTAGGGTCATCCTTTCTCAGTACCTCAAGGTCTTTGCTTCTGCAACGATTTCCTCTCTCTCCTGCAGCATTAATTTTTCCCTCACTGTTGGGTTTCTCTCTTTGGCACATGCACATGCCTTAATGTTAGCCATCTTAAAAGAAACAAAAGAAAGAAAGAAAAAATAACCGTACCTTGACATTATGTCTTCCTCCTTCCATCTACTAACCTTTTTTTTTTTTCCTCTGCTTTTATAGCCCTGGAAGCAATTGTCTATCCCTCCTCTTTCTACCTCCTCATTTTCCTGTCTTTTCAGCCCATGTCACTAGCTGCACTTCTCCAGAACCAGTTGCAGACAGCTTTCGTTAAGATCAGCAGCCCTGAGCACAGTCCTACCACACCTCCATCGTCCATCCTCATCATGTGCAGAGCTGGTCACATCCTCTTGCTTTTCCTCCTGCCTCACTGTCCCTTCTTGTGCCTGCTTTCTCCTCTTCCTCCTGACCTCAGAACATTAGCTTAGGCCGCAGCTTAGTCCTTGGCTCTGTTCTATAATGATCTTGTTTTTCCTGAAACACTAAGAGATTTTCAACAGATATAATTCTGGGCTCAGTCAAACTTAATTTCCTTCGATGAACTCATCTTGTCCTGTGCCTTTAAATATCATCTACAGGTTGTTGGCTTCTAACTGTTTATCCTCCATGCTGATGTCTTTTCTAAACCTAGACTAAAATATCCAATTGCTATTCTGCGTATATACCTATATGAACTGGTACTTGCTTTCAACCCTAAACTAAGTTCTACCATTCCCTCCGTTTCTCCAGACAACAACAGGGGCATCCAATTTATAAGCAAGTTTTCTTAGATGGGCCTTCAAGTGATAAAATGAGCCAATAACTTTCAGTATACTTACTGTTACTATCTTCATGTAAGTCATGTCTCAGCTAATGTGACAGTCTCAGGAGTGTTCTTTCTGCTTTTTGTCCCCTTCTAGTCTTCCTGAAGCAGCTTGATCCTTTTAAAGTATAAATTAGATTACATGTCTCTCATTTTAAAAACCCTCCGTAGCATCCCATAGCTGAACTCACCATGGCCTAGGAGGAGGATATGCAAGATCTGGTCATTGTCCACATCTTGATGTTCTTACCTTTCACCTTGGTTGTGAGATTTTAGACCCACTCTCCTTCTTCTGTCTCTTGGAAATGGCTGGCCCTTTCAGTCTCACGTTCTGAATGTCAGATCTTCACTCTGTGTGGAATGCTGTCCTCTTAAACTCTGCTTTGGCTGGCTCCTTCCTGTGAGTAATTCAACACTCAGCCCATATGCTCCCTCCTTCTCAAGGGGCCTTCCTTCATCACTCCATCTCAAGTGCCCCAATCCACACCTACACTCACTTGTTATCACGTAAGCTTGTTTTCTATTTTTATTAAACTATCATTATCTAAAGGTATTTATTTGTGTGTCTGTATTATCTCTTCTCTGCTTCATTAGAACATCAGGTCCCCAAAAGTGGAGACTCTGTGTTAGTCGTTGCTCTAAACTTAATATTCAGTGTAATGCCTGATGATTGGTTGGGTCACAATTAATATTTTGAATGGATAAATAAATAATAAATCAAATCCAACTTTCTACTTTTTATGTATGAGTACCCATGCTATGCTTATGTTGGGTAAGGTTTTTTTTTTTTTTTTTTTAATTTTATTTACAAACCTTTCTGATCATCACATAAAATAAGAGCCACCGTTCATTTTGTGAATATTAAATATTTGATTTGTTCCGCTATTACTGCTTTATAGAAAAAAAAAAACAAACACTGAGGAAGTGTTCTTTAAACTGTTATTCCCATTTCTGAGGCCAAGCCGCTCCCCTGTAACTACACCTGCCCATACATTTCCTGCTTCTGCTTTTTACCACGAACTCCCACCTGTGTGTTTCCTAGCATGCTGGACTCCCCGATGTTTGTCATTTACTTATCACCCTTGCTGCACTTCTCTGCTCACCGCAAATGCTTTTTCTTCATTATCCTTCAGGACTTGTGTATGCTTTGTATAAACACGCATTCTGTCAGCATCAGTCTAAGAATTGAAAATAATGGCATATCATCAGAAACATTTTTCTTTCTATCCTGGCTTCCCCAGCCTTTGACAGCATGGACACATTGTTTTGAAAGAAAGCTGAGGGGGCACCTGGATGACTCAGTGGGTTAAATCTCTGCCTTTGGCTCAGGTCATGATCTCAGGGTCCTGGGATCAAGCCCTGCATCAGGCTCTCTGCTCAGTGGGGAGCCTGCTTCCTCCTCTCTCTCTCTCTCTGCCTGCCTCTCCACCTACTTGAGATTGAAATAAATAATATCTTAAAAAAAAAAAAAAAAAGAAAGAAAGGAAGCTGAAGCTGAGGAGGTTAATATTGACAATTTGAACTAGATGCTCGGGAGACACCATGAGATACTTCACTAGATGTAATTCTGGGCTCAATCAAAATCTTAATTAGCAGCATTGTTCTTATATATTATACAATTGTCATTATGTGGCATTATGCTGATTATGCATTATAGACGTGCAGTTCTTTGGGTGAACAGTTCACTTGAGTATGACTTGTGCAAAATACAAGATGTTATTTTAAAATATAAGTATACATAATTTAAATGTTCCTGAAGTGAATTAAATGGCAATTTTGTGCTGTTCTTAAGAGAAAGGATTTACACCTACACTGTAAATTATAAAGCAAGCTGCAGTGTTCTTAGCACCCACTTCATGCTGTTTCTGTTAAGAATTCCCAGAAGAGCCGCTTAGAATATACTAGTGATTAAGTGAGTTACAGTACATTCTAAAGGATTTTATAATACCACAGAGAAATAAAAATAAAACATAAAATATATATTTAAATTGTAAAAAATGTTATTTCAAAAATAAAAATTAAGACTTATCCGATAGTTCATCCTTCATATTAGCATAGGATATCTACCCCACTCCCTACTGAGTGTTTCAAAAGGCAACATTTCAAGGTACAAAGTGTCTTTTTCTAGGTGGCTGAATACAAAATGTCAAAAGACCAAATGTCACCTTCCACTAAAGTATTTGTGGTATTTGCAAGAAAAAAAAGAAAGACTGTCATTAAGCTAAAATAGTATTATATTACCATAAAACTAAAAATATTACTGTAATAAATCACAAAAGAAGAGAGATGTTATTCTTGCTCTTTTGTATTTTAAATAAAGTAGACGTGAGATAGAGTAATGTTTCATGGTTTATTATAGAACCGTAGGAAAAGAGTCATTTCTCTGAAATCATTCTCCACCTCTCCTGGCCTGCAGGCCTTTGTCCCAATATTGAAGTCCTGCTCTGATTTCAAGGCCATGAGCGATGAGACTTCAGGCACTTTGACCACTGCAACTGATGACTCTTGGATTTACTCTTTGGAAATCTTTTCCCTCTTTTTCTCTCCCTCCTCCTTACCCCTGTTTTCAAACAATAATTTTCTCCCCCTCTCTTGGCATTTACCACAGTGTGTCCATATTATTCATCATCTGCTGGGACCCTTCAGGGCAGGGACTTTCTCTCCCTCCTGCTGATTTTAAAGCCATATATGTTTCATGAATATATATATATATATATATATATATATATATATATATATATGTATATGTATATTTTTTCACAATATGTATCTATTATCCCACCCAGCTTAAAGAATTATCAATCATGACCAATATCATCTTACTTACATCCCAACTAACTTCACTCCTTTGAATCTTAGACTTATTTTGAACCAGATTCCAGCTATCATATTATTTGAATAATAAAACTTCATGTATTCTTTAAAAATGTCATTAGAACATCTAGAAATACTGGGGGAGGAGTCAAGATGGCGGAGAAGTAGCAAGCTGAGACTGCTTCAGCTAGCCGGAGATCAGCTAGATAGCTTATCTAAAGATTGCAAACACCTGAAAATCCATCGGCAGATCGAAGAGAAGAAGAACAGCAATTCTGGAAACAGAAAAACAACCACTTTCTGAAAGGTAGGACCGGCGGAGAAGTGAATCCAAAGCGACGGGAAGATAGACCCCGGGGGGAGGGGCCGGCTCCCGGCAAGCGGCGGAGCAACCGTGCACAAAATCAGGACTTTTAAAAGTCTGTTCCGCTGAGGGACTTCACTCCAGAGGCTACCCGGGGCAAAGCCCACACGGGGTCAGCGTGGCCTCAGGTCCCGCAGGGTCACAGAAGGATCGGGGGTGTCTGAGTGTCGCAGAGCTTGCGGCTATTGGAACGGGAAAGCCGGCTACAGAGACAGAGCCGACAGTAAGCTCACAGCTCGGTGTTACCTTGAACCGGTCGCAGGCTCGGTGAGCTCGGAGCGCGGCCGGAGGTCAGGCAGACGGGAGTAACTGGGCGCTGTTCTCTGAGGGCGCACTGAGGAGTGGGGCCCTGGGCTCTCGGCTCCTGCGGGCCGGAGACCAGGAGGCCACCATTTGTATTCCCGTCCTCCGGAACTCTACGGAAAGCGCTCAGGGAACAAAAGCTCCTGAAAGCAAACCCGAGCAGATTACTCACCCCAGCCCCGGGTAAGGGCGGTGTAATTCCGCCTGGGGCAAAGACACTTGAGAATCACTACAACAGGCCCCTCCCCCAGAAGATCAACAAGAAATCCAGCCGAGACCAAGTTCACCTACCAAGGAGTGAAGTTTCAATACCAAGGAGAGCAGCAGAATTCCAGAGGAGGAGAAAGCCAAGCACGGAACTCATGGCTTTTTTCCTGGGATTTTTTTTAGTCTTGCAGTTAATTTGATTTTTTCTTTTTCATTTTTTGTTTTTTTTTTTTTTATTCTCGCCTTCGGGTAAAATTTTTTTTTTAACTGTTACCTTTTGCTTTTTTAACGATTTTTTACTAGTTTATCTAATATATATATTTTTTCTTTTTTACATTTTTCTTAGGTGTTTTCTTTTTTAAAAAATTTTTTTCTTTTCTTTTTTTTTTTCTTTTTTCTTTTTTTTTCTTTCTTCCTTTTTGAACCTCTTTTTATCCCCTTTCTCCCCACTCACGATTTTGGATCTCTTCTAATTTGGTTAAAGCATATTTTCCTGGGGTTGTTGCCACCCTTTTAGTATTTTACTCGCCCCTTCATTTACTTTTATCTGGACAAAATGACAAGACGTAAAAATTCAACACAAAAAAAAAGAACAAGAGGCAGTACCGAAGGCTAGGGATCTAATCAATACAGACATTGGTAATATGTCAGATCTAGAGTTCAGAATGACAATTCTCAAGGTTCTAGCCGGGCTCGAAAAAGGCATGGAAGATATTAGAGAAACCCTCTCGAGAGATATAAAAGCCCTTTCTGGAGAAATAAAAGAACTAAAATCTAACCAAGTTGAAATCAAAAAAGCTATTAATGAGGTGCAATCAAAAATGGAGGCTCTAACTGCTAGGATAAATGAGGCAGAAGAAAGAATTAGTGATATAGAAGACCAAATGACAGAAAATAAAGAAGCTGAGCAAAAGAGGGACAAACAGCTACTGGACCACGAGGGGAGAATTCGAGAGATAAGTGACACCATAAGACGAAACAACATTAGAATAATTGGGATTCCAGAAGAAGAAGAAAGAGAGAGGGGAGCAGAAGGTATACTGGAGAGAATTATTGGGGAGAATTTCCCCAATATGGCAAAGGGAATGAGCATCAAAATTCAGGAGGTTCAGAGAACGCCCCTCAAAATCAATAAGAATAGGCCCACACCCCGTCACCTAATAGTAAAATTTACAAGTCTCAGTGACAAAGAGAAAATCCTGAAAGCAGCCCGGGAAAAGAAGTCTGTAACATACAAAGGTAAAAATATTAGATTGGCAGCTGACTTATCCACAGAGACCTGGCAGGCCAGAAAGAGCTGGCATGATATTTTCAGAGCACTAAACGAGAAAAACATGCAGCCAAGAATACTATATCCAGCTAGGCTATCATTGAAAATAGAAGGAGAGATTAAAAGCTTCCAGGACAAACAACAACTGAAAGAATTTGCAAATACCAAACCAGCTCTACAGGAAATATTGAAAGGGGTCCTCTAAGCAAAGAGAGAGCCTACAAGTGGTAGATCAGAAAGGAACAGAGACCATATACAGTAACAGTCACCTTACAGGCAATACAATGGCACTAAATTCATATCTCTCAATAGTTACCCTGAATGTGAATGGGCTAAATGCCCCTGTCAAAAGACACAGGGTATCAGAATGGATAAAAAAACAAAACCCATCTATATGTTGCCTCCAAGAAACTCATTTTAAGCCCGAAGACACCTCCAGATTTAAAGTGAGGGGGTGGAAAAGAATTTACCATGCTAATGGACATCAGAAGAAAGCAGGAGTGGCAATCCTTATATCAGATCAATTAGATTTTAAGCCAAAGACTATAATAAGAGATGAGGAAGGACACTATATCATACTCAAAGGGTCTGTCCAACAAGAAGATCTAACAATTTTCAATATCTATGCCCCCAACGTGGGAGCAGCCAACTATATAAACCAATTAATAACAAAATCAAAGAAACACATCAACAATAATACAATAATAGTAGGGGACTTTAACACTCCCCTCACTGAAATGGACAGGTCATCCAAGCAAAAGATCAGCAAGGAAATAAAGGCCTTAAACGACACACTGGACCAGATGGACATCACAGATATATTCAGAATATTTCATCCCAAAGCAACAGAATACACATTCTTCTCTAGTGCACAGGGAACATTCTCCAGAATAGATCACATCCTCGGTCCTAAATCAGGACTCAACCGGTATCAAAAGATTGGGATCATTCCCTGCATATTTTCAGACCACAATGCTCTAAAGCTAGAACTCAACCACAAAAGGAAGTTTGGAAAGAACCCAAATACATGGAGACTAAACAGTATCCTTCTAAAGAATGAATGGGTCAACCGGGAAATTAAAGAAGAATTGAAAAAAATCATGGAAACAAATGATAATGAAAATACAACGGTTCAAAATCTGTGGGACACAACAAAGGCAGTCCTGAGAGGAAAATATATAGCGGTACAAGCCTTTCTCAAGAAACAAGAAAAGTCTCAGGTACACAACCTAACCCTACACCTAAAGGAGCTGGAGAAAGAACAAGAAAGAAACCCTAAGCCCAGCAGGAGAAGAGAAATCATAAAGATCAGAGCAGAAATCAATGAAATAGAAACCAAAAAAACAATAGAACAAATCAACGAAACTAGGAGCTGGTTCTTTGAAAGAATTAATAAAATTGATAAACCCCTGGCCCGACTTATCAAAAAGAAAAGAGAAAGGACCCAAATAAATAAAATCATGAATGAAAGAGGAGAGATCACAACTAACACCAAAGAAATACAAACTATTATAAGAACATACTATGAGCAACTCTATGGCAATAAATTTGACAATCTGGAAGAAATGGATGCATTCCTAGAAACATATAAACTACCACAACTGAACCAGGAAGAAATAGAAAGCCTGAACAGACCCATAACCAGTAAGGAGATTGAAACAGTCATTAAAAATCTCCAAACAAACAAAAGCCCAGGGCCAGACGGCTTCCCGGGGGAATTCTACCAAACATTTAAAGAAGAACTAATTCCTATTCTCCTGAATCTGTTCCAAAAAATAGAAATGGAAGGAAAACTTCCAAACTCATTTTATGAGGCCAGCATCACCTTGATCCCAAAACCAGACAAGGATCCCACCAAAAAAGAGAGCTATAGACCGATATCCTTGATGAACACAGATGCGAAAATACTCAACAAAATACTAGCCAATAGGATTCAACAGTACATTAAAAAGATTATTCACCACGACCAAGTGGGATTTATTCCAGGGCTGCAAGGTTGGTTCAACATCCGCAAATCAGTCAATGTGATACAACACATCAATAAAAGAAAGAACAAGAACCATATGATACTCTCAATAGATGCTGAAAAAGCATTTGACAAAGTACAGCATCCCTTCCTGATCAAAACTCTTCAAAGTGTAGGGATAGAGGGCACATACCTCAATATCATCAAAGCCATCTATGAAAAACCGACCGCAAATATCATTCTCAATGGAGAAAAACTGAAAGCTTTTCCGCTAAGGTCAGGAACATGGCAGGGATGTCCATTATCACCACTGCTATTCACCATAGTACTAGAAGTCCTAGCCTCAGCAATCAGACAACAAAAGGAAATTAAAGGCATCCAAATCGGCAAAGAAGAAGTCAAATTATCACTCTTCGCAGATGATATGATACTATATGTGGAAAACCCAAAAGACTCCACTCCAAAACTGCTAGAACTTATACAGGAATTCAGTAAAGTGTCAGGATATAAAATCAATGCACAGAAATCAGTTGCATTTCTCTACACCAACAGCAAGACAGAAGAAAGAGATATTAAGGAGTCAATCCCATTTACAATTGCATCCAAAACCATAAGATACCTAGGAATAAACCTAACCAAAGAGACACAGAATCTATACTCAGAAAACTATAAAGTACTCATGAAAGAAATTGAGGAAGACACAAAGAAATGGAAAAATGTTCCATGCTCCTGGATTGGAAGAATAAATATTGTGAAAATGTCTATGCTACCTAAAGCAATCTACACATTTAATGCAATTCCTATCAAAGTACCATCCATCTTTTTCAAAGAAATGGAACAAATAATGCTAAAATTTATATGGAACCAGAAAAGACCTCGAATAGCCAAAGGGATATTGAAAAAGAAAGCCAACGTTGGTGGCATCACAATTCCGGACTTCAAGCTCTATTACAAAGCTGTCATCATCAAGACAGCATGGTACTGGCACAAAAACAGACACATAGATCAATGGAACAGAATAGAGAGCCCAGAAATAGACCCTCAAATCTATGGTCAACTAATCTTCGACAAAGCAGGAAAGAATGTCCAATGGAAAAAAGACAGCCTCTTCAATAAATGGTGCTGGGAAAATTGGACAGCCACATGCAGAAAAATGAAATTGGACCATTTCCTTACACCACACACAAAAATAGACTCAAAATGGATGAAGGACCTCAATGTGCGAAAGGAATCCATCAAAATCCTTGAGGAGAACACGGGCAGCAACCTCTTCGACCTCTGCCGCAGCAACATCTTCCTAGGAACAACGCAAAAGGCAAGGGAAGCAAGGGAAAAAATGAACTATTGGGATTTCATCAAGATCAAAAGCTTTTGCCCAGCAAAGGAAACAGTTAACAAAATCAAAAGACAACTGACAGAATGGGAGAAGATATTTGCAAACGACATATCAGATAAAGGACTAGTGTCCAGAATCTATAAAGAACTTAGCAAACTCAACACCCAAAGAACAAATAATCCAATCAAGAAATGGGCAGAGGACATGAACAGACATTTCTGCAAAGACGACATCCAGATGGCCAACAGACACATGAAAAAGTGCTCCATATCACTCGGCATCAGGGAAATACAAATCAAAACCACAATGAGATATCACCTCACACCAATCAGAATGGCTAAAATCAACAAGTCAGGAAATGACAGATGCTGGCCAGGATGCGGAGAAAGGGGAACCCTCCTACACTGTTGGTGGGAATGCAAGCTGGTGCAGCCACCCTGGAAAACAGCATGGAGGTTCCTCAAAATGTTGAAAATAGAACTGCCCTATGACCCAGCAATTGCACTATTGGGTATTTACCCTAAAGATACAAATGTAGTGATCCAAAGGGACACATGCACCCAAATGTTTATAGCAGCAATGTCCACAATAGCCAAACTATGGAAAGAACCTAGATGTCCATCAACAGATGAATGGATCAAGAAGATGTGGTATATATACACAATGGAATACTATGCAGCCATCAAAAGAAATGAAATCTTGCCATTTGCGACAACATGGATGGAACTAGAGCGTATCATGCTTAGCGAAATAAGTCAAGCAGAGAAAGACAACTATCATATGATCTCCCTGATATGAGGAAGTGGTGATGCAACATGGGGGCTTAAGTGAGTAGGAGAAGAATCAATGAAACAAGATGGGATTGGGAGGGAGACAAACCATAAGTGACTCTTAATCTCACAAAACAAACTGAGGGTTGCTGGGGGGAGGGGGTTTGGGAGAACGGGGTGGGATTACGGACATTGGGGAGGGTATGTGCTTTGGTGAGTGCTGTGAAGTGTGTAAACCTGGTAATTCACAGACCTGTACCCCTGGGGATAAAAATATATGTTTATAAAAAATAAAAAATTAAAAAAAAAAAAAAAGAAAAAAAAAAAGAATTTCAAATCTCAAAAAAAAAAAAAGAACATCTAGAAATACTAAAAATAATTCATTATAATATTCTAAATTCTCCACGTGACTCGTTCACTTATTTTTTACATTTGATTTATTGACTCAAGATCTACATTAGTTCACATATTAAATATCTCTTTTATTCTCTCTCTTTGTTTAATATCACATTTACACAAGGGATGGCAAAAAGGAACAATAGAATGTTTGGAGTGATCAGTATTTGAAGGAAGTGGTCATGACAGGAAACAAAGAAGAAAACAGCTAGAGCAGGGCTATAGGACTTAAGCCTGTGTGTCATATTGACTCATTCTTGGGAGACCTTCCAGTTCCTACTAGGGAAGGGTTTGGGGGTCTTACTGTCCTTTAGGTCTCTTCAGGGCCTATTCCTTTGGCTTGCTGACTCCTGGAACTTGGGACTGGATTATCTCTAGGCCAGTATTCTGTTTGTTCCCAGTGACTTCTAAGGAAGGACCACAGTACATTTTTTACCTCTCCCCCAGGCTAGTTCTTGGTGCTTTATCTAGCTACCTCATATGTTCTTAAGTTTAAACTGGTGAATACTAGCAGACTTATGAAAGCTACACTATTTGAATTCTAAACATCCATGAACTTGATAATAAAGCATCAAAGTATATGAGGCAAAAATTGAAAGACTACTGTACAGAAGATTTTTATCTTGATGAAGTCCCAATAGTTCATTTTTGCTTTTATTTCCCTTGCTTTTGGAGATGCGTCTAGCAAGGATTTGCTGTGGCTGAGGTTACTACTTCTGTTCTCCCCTTCTGCACAGCAAAGGAAACAGTCAACAAAATTAAAAGGCAATTTTTGGAATGGGAAAAGATATTTGCAAATGACATATCAGACAAAGGGCTGGTATCCAAGATCTATAAAGAACTTACTAAACCTGATACCAAAAAATGATTAATCCAGCTAAGAAATGGGCAGAAGATATGAGCAGACATTTCTCCATAGAAGACATGCAAATGGTCAATAAACACATGAAAAAATGTTCCACATGACTCGGCATCAAGGAAATACAAATCAAAACCACAGTGAGATACCACTTCACATCAGTCAGAATGGCCAAAATTAACAAGACAGGAAACAACAAATGTTGGCAAGGATGCAGAGAAAGGGGAACCCTCCTACACTGTTGGTGGGAATACAAGCTGGTACACCCTCTCTGGAAAACAAGTAGGGAGGTTCCTCAAGATGTTAAAAATAGACCTACCCTATGACCCAGCAATTGTATTACTTGGCATTTACCCCAAAGATAAAAATACATTGATCTGAAGGGACACCTGCACCCTGATGTTTAGAGCAGTAATGCCCACAATAGCCAAACCATGGAAAGAGCCAAGATGTCCATGGATGACAAAAGGATAAAGAAGTGGTATATATATATACAATGGAATACTACTCAGCCATCAGAGAGGATGATATTTATCATTTACATCAATGTGGATAGAACTGGAGGGTATTAAATCAATCAGAGAAAGACAATTATCATATAGTTCCACTCGTATGTGGAATATATGAAACAGGCCAGAGGAATGAAAGGGAAGGGAGGAAAAACAAAATGGGAAGTCATCAGAGTGGGAGAAAAACCATGAGAGATTTTTAACTATAGGAAACAAACTGAGGTTGCTGGTGGGTGGGGGTAATTGGGTAATGTGCATTAAGAAGGGCACATGATGTGATGAACAGCTAGTGTTATATGCAATTGATAAATTATTGAACACTATACCTGAAACTAATGTTGTACTATATGTTGACTAATTGAATTTAAATTAAACAACTGAAAGAACTCCAAGAAAAATTACACAAATACACAAATATAGCGAGAGATTTAAGTAACCATTAAACAAAAATTGATATAACTAATAGGAAAGCATAACACTATTAACCAACATAGTATAAATGAAGACTTGTATAAGTGAATGAAGACATAGTATAAATGAACACTATCAGCCACCTTGATGTCATACTATAGAACATTTCACTGAACAATAGCAGAAAAAATATATATTCTTTCCAAGTGTACTTAGGATAGTTGCCATGATAGAGCATATTCTAGGTGAGAAAATAAGTTTCAATAAATTAAAAAATAATATCATGCAAAGTGTATTGCCTGACCACACTTAAAATAAAAGAAAAATATCTGGAAAATCCATAAATACTTGCAAACAAAGCAATGCACTTCTGTATACCCCTTGAATAAAAAAAAAAGAAATAGAAAATTTGAAATTATTTTTATCTAAATGAAAATGAATACACAACACATCAACATTTGCAGGATATGGCTAAAATAGTACTTAGATGGAAAATATTTAGGACTGAACACCCATATTATATATGAAAAAAACCTCAAACAAATGATCTCAAATTCCATATTAAGAGTCTAGAAAAAGTAGGGTAAACAAAATATAAAGTAAGCAAAAGAAACGTAAAGATCTGGGTATAAATCAGTGAAATAGATAAAGAAAGAGAATAGAGAAAAATCAACTCAAAGCCAATTTTTGAGAATAGATGAAATTAAACACTAGCCAGAATGATCAGGAACAAAAAGAGAAAACACAAGATAATATTTTGTATTTCTATTTTATTTATTTATTTATACTAGCAAAAACAAGAAAATAACCAAAATATCAAAAAGAGGGAAAAAATGGTTGGGTAAATTATGGTGCATTGACATGATAGAATATTATTAAGTCATTTAAGCAATTAGAAGAATTAGTAACAATGTGGAAAAATGCTTCTTTATAAACATTATAGTTTCGTGTAAAATCAGGGTTAAAACATACCATTAGTGCTGCTATGAAAGCTGAAAGTAAAGAGATAACACTTCAAAGAACAGCAAAATGTTAACTAGGATGATATTTGGATATTCAGATATAAGTATAATATATATGAACAACAATAAAACATTATTTCTCCATTCCATACCTGGATGGATAGAGTCTTACCTAAGATTGTGACCAGTTCCAGACTTCATAGTTTTAAATAAAGCCAAGATATTTGTATTCAGCAAGAAGATATAAAATTGAAATAATTCAGAAGGTGAACAATGACATTATCAGAAAAGGTTAAAAATATTAATTTAGCTTGCAGAAGCCAGGCAATTTACATTATCTGTACCCAGAAAAATATCCTTGTGCAAATAATATCTACATTTTATATATTTATTAACTATATTTAAATATAAATATATAAAAATATACTCAAGTATACTTTTGAAGTAATTATTGAATATGTACACTACAAATGATAGAACAAAATCAAGGGTCTTAGATACCAGACTTTTCATGTGACATTGTTAGAAATCTTGTTGCTATTTGTACTAGTATCTTCTGGAAGCCTTGATTTGTGATCTGTCTAGCCTATCACTTGTTCTTTCTTCTTAAGAAAGGATATTTTGGCTCTGGAAATGACATCAGAGATTATCTATGTCTAATACTTGATTTTAATGATTAAACTGTGGTTTAGAATGTTAAAAGGACATAAAAGCTCAGAAGAATAATTACTGAGAAGAACAAAATCCATATTTCTTAAATCCTAAGTATAGCTACTCTTCTTCTTAAAAAAAAAAAAAATCATTACACTCTGTTTTATAAGACACCTTTCCTTCTAAATGGCTCCTGTTATGGTTAGATAATTTTTCTGAAGGCAGAACTTTGTTTCATCCATGAAAATAGGATTGTTGAAGTTCCTCCCCAAATCATTCTGTTGATAATGTTAATAATCAGTTCTTCAGTTCTGGTCCCTGCATTCAAGAATCTCCAACTCAAAGGCCCGCTGGTCCTCCCTTGTTGGGTCTCAGCACTATTGATTTAACTGGAAAAAAAAAAAAATACTGAGTATCCCGATGTTTAGCACCATCCTGAGTACTGGGTACTGGCAATACTGCAGGAACAAGATAGAGCTAGATCAGACTAACTCACTTTGACTTAAAAGTACAAGGGTGGGGCGCCTGGATGGCTTTGTCAGTTAAGCTCTGCTTTCAGCTCAGGTCATGAACCTGAGTTCATGTAGTTCTGGGACTGAGCCCTACATTATCTGACTTCCTGTTCACTGGGGAGTCTGCTTCTTCCTCTCCCTCTGGCCCTCCCTGGGCCCTCCTCCCCCCTCCCCCGCCTTGTGCATGTGCGCTCTCTCTCTTTCTCTCAAATAAATAAAATCTTTAAAAAAAAAAAAAAAGTATACAAGCATGAAACAACTGGGTGATTAATCCACAGGTGGATGGTAAGTACACTTTCTCATCTTAATAAATTTACAAGGAAAGCTAAGGAGAACCTGGCTAAGAAGCAACGCCCATGTTACCCTAGGGATCTCTCCAGGTTCTGGTGTTTTCTGTGCTTCTGTAGCTGACAAACTCTGTGAGTAAAATATTCTCTCCTTAAATATACATTTATGGTTAATCCGGCCTTGGTCAAATCCTGCAGGACTCAGAGTCATTCTGTCCCTTGGAGGCGACTTTGCATATTTCTGCTCTGCTTAGATCTCCCAGTTTAACTCTCAGATCTGGTCTTGTTCCCTCATTTCCAAGTTCTCAGGGACATCATTTTTGAGCCCCAGTATTCTCACCCCTCAGAAGGAGTTTGAGCTCTTTCTGTTCTTTAATAAGAGCAGGCCTTGGTGCTCTTCTCTTTAAGAAAATGTCTCTGAAATGTACAATTTAACACATTCCTTCTAATATTACTCTGTGTACCCAGCTATATGACAATGATGGTGTTTCAGTACTCTCAATCCCGTTAAGAGCTATTAGTGATGATTAGTAGAACAGATATTGCTCCTGTAGTAACTGTTTCCAGCCTATAGAGATAGGTAAGGTTTAAGGCAGTAGTTTTACAGTAATGAAATGAGATATGAATTCTCCTAAATTTTTTATGATTACCGTCGTAGCTTTATTGAGACTCAAAATCTAAATGTGCTTTTGGCAAAGGAGCCAATTAAGTGGGAGAGAGAAAATGAAATTACTTTGTATTTTGGATAACCAAATAGATGCTTTCTGATTTTATCTTTAAGGGAATTCCTTTAAAAACAGACTTTAGGATCTGGAAGTCTTGAAAGGGTCATCCAGGTTAGCCTCTTATCTCTGCACATGTCTCTGTTGAAACAACTGTTTTTAAAGATTCTAGAGATCGAGAATTTAGAACATCCCTTGTATATCATTTTCAAATTCAACTTCCTATATAGTGCTTCTGTCTTTAGGAAATTCATAGTCTTGTGAGAAGACACATATGTATGCTAATAACTAAACATAGGGAGGCACATGTTAATGCAAGGATACACCAATTGCTATGGGAGCACAGGATTAGGCAGAATTTCACAAGGGAATCTTGGAAAAGTATGGGAGCTTTGTGAATTTACAAGGGCTCCATGCACAGGGCTGTGCAAATCTTCCAATTTTAGCACATATGCTGTAGCACCTGCTCTTTCTATGTTAAGATTGATCCTGAGGTAGGAAGAGATTCTAATTTCCTCTCAATTCCTCTTTCTAACATTCCTTGCGCATATAGATGTACATATAACCATGCATCTTACAGAGAAAGAATAATTATAATAATATTTTAGGTCCGTGCTGGAGATTTCATCTCCAGAAATAAAGGGACCCATTTTCCTCAATAGGCAGTTTGACGTATCTCAAGTTTAACAGCTCAGCAGGTTATCAGTGGAACTAGGCCCAGTTTAGGAAGTGTTGATTAAAGAAACTCTTATCTGAAATTTTTGTTTTTCTTTTCTTTCTCTTTTTATTATCTTTTCTTCTTGTTTCCCCTTCCTTCCTTCCTTTTATTTTTTAGTTAATATTAGAGGCACAAATGTTTGATTCCCAAAGCACTACGATAGTGATTTCTATCTTAAAAAGTCTGGGGTCTACAGTGTTGATTTGTTTACTGATGACTTGTGTATGAATAGGGCCATAGGTTACTTCTGAAATCCCCCTAAAAACCAAGAGACCATTTCTCCAGTTGAATCTTTATGCTGTATTTGAGTGTCCTAAGTCGGTGTTTTTCTTGCAGTATAAATGGAACCATCTAGCTACCAGTAGGATATTGCTCTTGGTACTCAAATAATTGGACCAATAGGGAGGTTAACAGAAAATATACTTAAGTGGTTGAGTAAACAGTTCCCTTATGATCCTTTTTATCTAGTTGTGCAATATATTTTCCTATGTGAAATAATGGATCATCTCTTTCTAGGCTTTATAGATTTCTCTATTAATTTTTTACTGACCTCTAGTTCTCATTTTCCTAGGATCAGTTTTTTGTGCCAGATACTGCTGCCAGCCAACCCCAAATATGTCCTTCCCTTTTAATACAACCTCAGTTTTGTTCATGGTGTCAATGTATGCACTTGGCATGCACATCCATCTCCCAGGTTCCCTTACCATAAAGAGTGCTCACGCAGCACTGTTGTGGTAAGTAAGTGAAGCCACCAGGTGACACTGCTGGCACAGCTATTATTTTTTCAATAAAACAGGGTAGATTCAGCTAGCATGAGCCTCTTGCCATCACCTTTCACCCCTTCTTCTTGCTCTCAGTGGGGGATTAATGACCAGTAGAGGATAGCACAGCTGCGATCATGGGAATTGAGTGGATCAGAAGTGATTTGAAACCTCATTCTCGGATGACTTCTTTGAGCCACCATGCTAGTGCTGGCCTGCTCAACTCTGGACCTGGTCTATGGAAACAAGTCACTACTGCTTGGGTCACTGTAGATGTGTTTCTCTTCCCTTTAGCTGAAGGCACTGCTGACTGATTGACTACTTTTCCCTCTTATTTGGTTGGGCTATTTAATATTATAGAATGAGAACTTTTGGAGTTAGACAAGTTGGATTCAATGTCCAATTCTTCCACTTATTCTCTGGATGATCTTGGACAAGTTATTGTACTGATGAGTTAGTTTTCTTATGAGTAAAACAAATAGTAATACCTTGTCCTTAAAAATTATTTTAACCTTAAAAGAGTATATAGCAAGACATTTAAAAATAATGTATGTGTTCAATAACTGTCATTCCTGGTATCTGCTCCCTAAAATGTCATTACTACCATAATCCACAAATATTTGTTAGTTCTGGTTTTGTTACAAAGGGCTCTTTGCTTGGAAACACATTTATGACAAGTTCCTAGAATTCCACCTCATTGCACAATGTAAAACACAAAAGCTAAACTGTGAATAAATGAGCCATTGCCTTCTCATAAACAAAAGCCATAAAAAAGGGAGTATAGATCTTAAAAAATTCTATTTGTTGAAGTGGAGTAAGTTGATTTATATTCTAGCCTTAATCTCTAGTTCCTTGAAATTGATATCAGGAAAATATCCGTGGGAAAAGAAATGAGTATCAGCTACAACAAACCACCATATAATAGAGCCTTTTAAAATGTTTAAAATGAAATAATTCCTTTTAGAATAAGGTAAAATGTCCTTCACTGTGAGAAGCAAGAAGCCAGGATGAGGCATAGGGAGTTTAGATTCCAGTACCTCTGGGTGCTAAACTCGGATCTATCACTTGCTGTGTGATCTTGGCCAGGTTCTAGGTCTGTCAACCTCAGTTTCTCTTCCATGGGGCTGTATGAATATTTTAAAAGTTCACACATATTACATTTCTGATATTGTTCTTTAGCACAAGTATTTCAAAATCTATTATTTTAAATAAATGCAGTAGGAAGAACAAATTATTTATACCATCACAAGCTGTGAGTCATCTGAAGCAACTGCACTGTTGGCCATAAAACCTCCTGTGACAGTGGACTGTGGAACAAGTAGCTTTCAGAGTTATTTTATTATATTGTGTAAATCCAACAATCCGGAAAACCCACACTTGTCTTGGAGGCCACAGTCAGCTTCTGGTTGATATTCCTTAAACCTCTCAAACTGTTTCTAAATCCTTGGCCATTAGGAAAAATTCAGTTCATGGAAACTTCTTGAAATGTTCTTCCCCTCCCACAGATTGATAAGAAATCCGAAAATGGCCTGTAGAATTTTAAAGATCGATTAATTTTTAATTCCCTAGATACTTCTTTTTTGTTTAAAAAAAGGAGAGGAGGAGGGAAGAAAGGGAGAGAAGGAAGGGATGGAAAAGAAGGAAGAGCAGGAAGGAAAGAAGGAGGAGGAAGAGAGGAAAGAACACTTCATTATCATGCTGTGTGATGGGGAAAGTGTCTCCAGTGCAAGTGCTCGAAAATACCCTCCTGCTTACTTGACACCTCACAGGGCAATTGTCCTGAGTATTGCTCACCTCTGCTGGTTTCCTAGGACGATCCCCCATCCACCAGCACAGGTGGCAGGAGAAACAGCACCATATATCTCTGTGTTTGTTCCTTCCACTGCTACAGATGCCATACAACCAAACAGAATGTTTGTCCCTGATTGTTATCAATTACCTGTGAGCGGTGGTTTTATAGAAGAGTTTATTGAGTCTGAACTCTGTCATTAATGCTAGATTATGACATCATGCCACCAAAATGAAAACAAAATAATGGAAACACTGATACATTACCATTACCCAGAAGCTGTGCCTATGAAGGATGCTATTGATAGTCCTCATTTCCTATGGGAAAAGCATCTGTCAGTGGGATATGGCAGGATTTGGCTTTACCAGGCATAGCACTTTTTAAGGATCTAAATAGGATATACAACATTGTCATGCAGATAATATTTGTAGAATGACTATTTATTGATGAACCAGATCCCAGGACACTGGACCTGAAATAGACCTGCAAAAGAAACTGCAGTGAGGAGAATTGATTTTGGAATTCCAGTAAAAATAATAAAAATATTTCAGGCTTGCTCATTATTTTTCTTAGAGGTTTTTATACTCCTGAATTACAACAGAGCTTATTACAGTTCTAGATAGTATTTATATTTGAAATTATTATATTTCTTGCCACTTACAGATTGATAAGAAATAACTCTGATGAAATAAACATCTCCAACAACCGCACACATTGTCCTTATACCTGTAACAGAAAGATGAGCTGAACGCTGTTATAAAGGGAGGTACAAGCTAAAAGGGCTTCAGCAGAGAGGCTGTTTGAGGCAGGTCTCCAAGATGCATTGGAGCTCCAAATGCTACCCAGAGAACGTGGAAAGGGGAAGCACAGGCAGAGATAATGACCCAGGCAGAGGCACAGAGCTAGAGTGTGATTCAGAAAACAAGAGGAGTCCGAGCACAGGTAGGACATGGAGAGACAGGATGGTGAGGGTGCCTGGATGGAAAGGGAGACCCAAAGAGATAAATTGAAGATTATAGATAATGTTAACAGAATCAATGACAATAGCCACCATTTGCTTAGCATTTACTCTGTGTATGATAAACACTATATATAATTTAGTATTGTCAAGTGCACTATGAGGACATTTTAATGTCTCCATTTTATGACTGAGGAAATTGAGCTGTAGAAAAATGACTTCCTCAAGATCACACAGCTAGTCAGTGATGAAGTAGTAATACAGCCTAGCTCAGAAGGATTTTAAAGCTTATTTCCTTAACGGCTTAGCACATTGCTCCCCAACATGCTACAGAGATCTTTCCAGTCTGGACTAAGTTATTTACATCTAATCCTGAAGGTATGGAGAACTCAATGGAGGGTTTCAAGCAGGGGAGTGATGTCATATAGAAGACAGTATGGCAGGCGAAGGGGTGATGCTGGGGACTGTTGTCCCTAAATATGTTATATATGTACATATAAATGTACATATAAATATATTGTACTAACTGCTTAGTCATAATAGAGTTGCTTTTCTTAAATTTTTTAAATTAACATATAATGTATTATTTGTTTCAGGGGTACAGGTCTGTGATTCATCAGTCTTATACATTTCACAGCACTCACCATAGCACATATTTCTCCCCAATATCCATAACCTAGACACCCTATCCCTAACACCCTCAGCAGCCCTCTTTTGTTTCCAGAGATTAAGAGTCTCTTATGGTTTGTCTCCCTACCCGGTCTCATCTTGTTTCATTTTTCCCTCCCTTCCCCCCATAAACCCCTGCCCTGCCTCTCAAATTCCTCAAATAAAAGAGATCATATGATAATTGTCTTTCTCTGATTGACTTATTTCACTCAGCGTGATACCCTCTAGTTCCATCCATGTCATTAAAATGCAAGATTTTGATGGCTTTTTGATGGCTGCATAGTATTCCATTTTTTATATATAAAAAACCATCTTCTTTATCCATTCATCTGTTGATGGACATGATGATAGAGTTCTGATGGAAAGCAACCACAATAAGCCATTGCAGATTTATAAGAAGTGCTGCTGCCCTGTATGCATCTTTACCAACATATTCTATAGGACACATTTGTTCAAATCTTGCTAGGAACTGGACACCATGCTAAATGCTTGGGCTACAAGAGTAGAGTCACACATGGTCTGTCTTTCCTGCAGGAATTAGACAAGTCTCACTTCTCAATGGCTTTCATTCTCTTCCATAATTTTGTATCCTAAAGGAGTCTTTTTCTTGTGTGTCTCTCATCTGACAACCTTGCCAGGGAAAGGTATGAGTTGTTTTAACAAAATTAATTCCTCAATAACTCTCCCTATCTATGATTTCTGTGAGCAAACAAGAAGCAGTAATATTATGTGAGGCAAACCTAGGAAATCAAGATCAGTGAGGCATAGCAAACCAGACACACAAGTGAAGGAGACAGGCCCTGTAATAACCTAATGGAGCCTGAGGATAGAGTCTGTGGACAGGGAAGACTAAAAAGGCCCTGGTGCTTTCTCTCTGTAGTTTTATGCAAATGTTCAGCTTTGATAAGATAGAGCAATTGGTGAGAAAAGCTAGAATGCCAGATTAGAAAGAGAGGATCCCCTGAAAAATATCCTGCAAAACTGGATATTTCAAATAAAAATGACCAAATGACAGAGAGCCTAAATTGCTTCTCAATGCAAGGCAATTTTTGGCTAAGTTATTTACCCTTAATTAATTCTCTGGAGAGATAAATTGTTTTGAAAGTTTTGTGATAAGAAATAATTAAGCTTTTTTTATTATGGAAATAGGGATAGAATAGGAGAGTGCCTCAGAAAAATAGATTTTATCTCCATATAGTTGTAATAATAATCTTAATATAATAGCTACATTTATTAATTAAAAATATTGATTAAGTGCCTACTATAGTGCAGACTTTATTCTAAGTGTGACAGTTATAGCAATTAATATGATGAGCAAACCTGTCTGTTTCATAGAGTTTATATTCTAGTGAGACAAGGCAGAAAATAAACATAATAGATAAGAAATTGCTAGAATGTTTTGAAGGCTGAATAAGTAAGGTGGCAAAAGTAAAGCAGCCTAAAGAGGTTGGGGAGTGATGAGGGCAAAAAGCGGTTGCAATTAGAATAGTCACAGGAGAGAGATCCTTTCCTAAAAACTTTCCAAATAGGGCTCCAGGCAGAAGTATGCCTGGTGAGCTTGATATGATTTAGGGGATCAGGATGGCCAGCAGAGAGGGGTGGGGTAGTAAGAGAGTAAATTAGGAAACAGGGGATGGCGGGGGCGGGGAGAGAAGGCAGACCATGGGGCTGTCTGTTTCCAAGAAATCCGAGAGGAGATGGGGGAACATTGGAGAGTTTCAAGCAGAGGAACACTGTGGTCCAGCTTCTCTTTTAACATACTGGCTGTGGAAATTGATTGTGGGGAGGCAAGGGTGGCAGAGGAAGACCAGATGATCATCCCTGAGTGACTTTTGTTAATCACCTGCCCAGTGAATCTAGCATAAGATTTCATCATAAGACTTTAAGGAACATGATTCCATTTTACTGATGAGGAACCTGAGGCTCATAGAAGTAACAGCCCCAGGTCCACAGCTGGTAACAACTACAGAACTCTAAACACTATGCATTTAGATGTTTTCCACACACTGAATTCATAGATACATTTTTAAAATAAGTACATTCCTGAATCCATAAAGATATAGCAGTGGGGCGCCTAGGTGGCTCAGTGGGTTAAGCCGCTACCTTCGGCTCAGGTCATGATCTCAGGGTCCTGGGATCGAGTCCCACATCGGGCTCTCTGCTCAGCAAAGGGCCTGCTTCCCTTCCTCTCTATCTGCCTGCCTCTGTCTACTTGTGTTCTCTGTCTGTCAAAAAAAAAAAAAAAAAAAAAAAAAAAAAGATATAACAGTAAGCAAGATGGCCACAGTCCATGCAGAATCTACTGGAGGAGATCAATATTTAGAACTCAGTCAAACCAGAACTATGTAATTATAAATTATGAGTAATCTTCCAGAGTGAATACAAGGTGTTATGAAAATTCATAAAATGTCATTTAGGTGGAGAGGTCAGGAAAGGAAAGGCCTTGCAACAAAATTGACCATCAAGCTGAAACCCAGTGGAGACAAATGAGTTAGGGAAAGAGGTAATGGATGATAATTTCAGGCAGATGCCCTGAAGTAGTAAAGAGATTAAACTTCACAGAAACTGAGAAGGGCCAGTGATGTGCAGAGGAGGAGGGAGTGGTAAGTGATGAGTGGGAACAGGGGGCAGAGGACAGACTATGCAGGGTCGAGGTGGCCATAGTGTAAAGTTTGGATACTATTCTAAATATGAGATGCTATGGGAATGCTTTAAAAAGGAGTTGGAAGGATTTGATTTGGATTTTTCAAGATCATTTGTGATTTTTCAAAAGAGGGTTTTTTGATATCGTAGTATCATTATTTTCGTTGCACCATTTTTTGAAGCCTGGCAGGCACTAAAACTAGGACAACAAAATCATGGTAAGAAAGAGACAGAGATACTTCTAGGAACAGTAAGGGAAAGCCCTACTTGAAAGTCGAAGAAATCTAATTGATGTTCATCTGCCCTCTACACTCCCACCTCCCCGCCCTGTGTGGGAAGAGAATGGAATCCAGATGGGGACCCAATGGAACCAAATGACCATTTTCCATATCAGGAAATGAGGAGAAAAGATGGGAAAGGTTGGAAGGACAGAGGCTAAAGGGAAGATAATTTATTCATAGAGTATTGTTTTGTAATGGGGAAAAGTGTGTCCCCAGAACTGAATAAAAAACAGAGACAAAAAGACTCAAACTCACTAAGGAGCCAAGGAGGAGGATGAGTTCAAAAAGTGGAGGAAACACTCTGGCCTCCACCCCCGAGGAGACCTCACTTGTGCTGGAACTTGTTAAAGATGATTAAACTAATTAAATCAAAGGCATCTCAGGGAAATCACAACCACCACAACAAAAATAGCACCTACTGATGGTTACCATCTGGCCGAAGCAATTTTCCTGTATTAACACATTAATCCACACAGCAACGCTCTGAGGTAGTATTATTATCATTCCCACTTTGCAGAAGAGTTAATGAAAGTACAAAAAGATTAAGTAGGGAATTTGGCCAAGGTTATTAATTAGCAGGTGGTGTTTATGTAAATGTCATCTTTTCTATGCTCTTTGTACCACATCCACTGTATTTCTCCCCTTCATTTTACATTGGGGATTAATATCCATTAATGGGCTGATTTTTCCAAGTGCCACAGCTTTATTCACAACAGAATCTGGATATAGTCAAACAATGTAAAACTGCAGAAACTCTGTCCTTCACAGTCCTCCTTCTGATTCTTCCTCCCCTGCACTTCAATCAGCTGTGAGAGCACTCTGGTAGAATTTCTCAGGGCTAATGACAAATCACTAATGTAATTGATCCTTCCTTGTTCTAGTGCCAGGCACATGACACAACTCTTACAGATGATTGTTTTAGTTTTGATTAATGTTTCACCCCACTTTTCAAAGTTTTCAGGAAATGTATGTTAGTTTTTACATTTCCAAGGAACGGTAGAACTCTTTAAGATCAGCTGATGAAATCGTAGAAAACAGCTGCCATGAAGACAGTCATTACTGCTGCCGGAAAATGTAGGGCATGGTTCTGAAATGAAGATTAAGTTCTTCTGTCTCCTTTGAAGCATGATTTTCTGCATTAGTTGAATGCCTCCCTGAGTCACTGCAAAACTGAGCCACTTAATCAGTGATCTAGAAATATTGAGAACATTAAAAAAAGACACATATTATAAGAGGCATTGGCCCTTAGAAAAATGCATATCTTTAATTCTCCAATTATTATTTTTATAATTATAGTTTCTTTGTAATGATTTCTAATATATTTGAACTCACAGCCAACCGAATTTTCCTTGTTAGGAATCTGCATACTTACCTAGGTATTAAAGTGTTTACCATGGATCTCTATTCAATATAATTCTACCAACAAATACAGACTCTACTGTTTCCAAAACAAACTATGCTTGGCATGAGGATAATGGAGTTACAGTACAGCACATCTTTAAAGATGGGGTCGGGGGGGGGGGCAGGTATACCAAGAAGTAATTAGAATTCAAAAACAAATGAAGTAATTCTTATAAAATAGGTTGAAGGAAAGATCTGAGGGGCTGTCAGTGAGGTAGGATTAAGAGTCAGGATGTCTTGGAGGGGATGTTATTGTATAAAATCTTTAATAATCATCTGGCTTCAAATATCTAATATCTGGCAAATACTAAGTCCTTAAGAAGTATTGGGTCTATGAGCAAGGTTAAAAATCTAATAGGTGGCACAGTCACTTTGGAAGATAGTTTGCCGGTTTCTTACAAAACTAAATATACTCCTGCCATATGTTCCTACAGTTGTGCTCCTTGGTTACCCCAATTTGACACTTTATGTCCACAAAAAAACCTGAACATGGATATCTGTAGCAGCCAAATCTTGGAAGGAACCAAGATGTCCCATAGTAAGTGAATGAATAAAAAAACATGGTGGTACATCCAGAAAATGGAATCTTCCTCAGTACTAAAAAGAAAAGAGCTATCAAGCCATAAAAAGAAATGGAAGAGCCTCAAATTCACATTATTAAGTGAAAGAAGCCAATCTAAAAATGCTACATACCGTATGATTCCCAACTCTACAGCTTTCTGGAAAAAGCAAAAACCATGAAGATGGTAAAAATAACTAGTGGTTGCCAAAAGTGAGGGGAAGGATGAATAGGTGGAGACCAGAGAGTTTTTAGGATGGTGATAATTCTTTGTATGATACTATAATAATGGATACCCATCATCACATACTTGTCCAAAACCATAGAGTATACAACACTAAGAGTTAATCCTAATGCAAACTATGGACCTTGGGCAATAATGGTTTATCAATGTAGGTTCATCACTTGTACAGATATACCAATCTGGTGGAGAATGGTGATCATGGGGGAAGTTGTGCATATGTGGAGCCAAGACATATATGGGAAATCTCTATACTTTCAACTTTAGTGTGCATCAAAAACTACTCTAAAAGAATAAAGGGTTTTTTTTGTTGTTTTTGTTTTTGTTTTTTAATAAGAAAAACTTAATGGGGAAGTTTCAGGGTTTAGGAAGGGACAAATGAGAACAGTATTTCAGATTGAGAGAGATCATTCTCTGCATCCTTCCAGTAAAAATACAGGCCTACAGTGAGACGGACAATAAAGAAGGCTTACAGGAAATACTCACCAGAAAATGAGGGGAAAATTGGCTACGATTTGATGCTCTGTAGTATTAGGGAGAGTGCCTGGGTGGCTCAGTTGGTGGGCTATGCACTCAGTGGGGTCTGCTTAAGGACTCTCTCCCTCTCCTCCCATCCCCTTTCCACTCCTGCACTCTCTTTCTCTAAAATAAATAAATAAATCGTTTAAAAAAAAAGTGTAGTATTAAGAAGAGTTTGAAGGCATACTTTAGAAGATGGTACTGTCTCAGGGAATGGCTTTACCATCCATTCAGCTGGGAAAGTCAGATTCTTACAATTTGTCCTTGGCATATTCCTCTCTTGACCCTCCATGGGTTCCGTTAATAGTATATCCTAAGCTGCTAAACGGTCTCCCTTTCCTATCTCCACTACCACTGCAGGATTCTTTCACCTGGTTTCTTAAAATTCCTTCTGGGGGCACCTGGGTGGTTCAGAGGGTTAAAGCCTCTGCCTTCAGCTCAGCTCATGGTCCCAGGGTCCTGGGATGGAGCCCCGCATAGGGCTCTCTGCTTAGGGGGGAGCCGGCTTCCTCCTCTCTCTCTGCCTGCTTCTCTGCCTGCCTGTGATCTCTGTCAAGTAAATAAATAAAATCTCTTAAAAAAAAAATTCCTTCTGAATGGTCTCTCTACATCCACCCCCGCTCTTTTTGATTCTCTTCTCCGTGTCACAACCAAATGATCTTTTAAAAGAGCCCACATCTTTTTTGTTTAAACTCCTTAAGTGGCTCCCACCTAACATGGTACAAAAAAAGTCTTCATGATTAGTTCCCTGTCTACTTATCTGGTCTCATTTCACACCTTTCTCAAATATCATTACACATTTTCTTTTATAGAACAAATTATCATTTATGCTTACATATTTTTTGTGTAATTCTTTTGTCTTTTTCTTACCAGAGGAGTCCATATGCTTTATGGACTCTGCCTCTCATTTTGCATTCCAGTTGTGTGATTGTGAGACATCATTTAACCTATGCCATCTCAGTTTTCTCATTACTAAAGCAAAATATAAGAATAAATATATCTCATTGAGTAGTTATGCAGATTAAATGGAATGATAGTCATAAGAGTTTTTAGAACAGTACCTGGCACATTGTTCATGCAGAGTGAAGAAGAACTATTCGTTACAGAATGTGCATTCCATCACATCACACCAAAATCTATTTGGCATATCAGTGCTTTTGCATGATACCTGATATAATTGTCTAATTTCTCAATAAATATTTCTTGGGTAAACAAAGAATAAATAATATAAAAACAAAAGTGAATACTTACCAGGGAATACCATTTCATATTTATAAAATTAAAGGGATAATATAAATATCTATTGAGAAGAAGTACAACTGATTTCTGTATTTGGTTTTTTTTTTAAAGATTGTATTTATTTTTTTTGACAGAGAGAGAGACCGCGAGAGAGGGAACGCAAGTAGGGAGAGAGAGAGAGAGAGGGAAAAGCAGGCTTCCCACCGAGCAAGAAGTCCATTACGGGCTTGATCCCAGGATCCTGGGATCATGACCTGAGCCAAAGGCAGACGCTTAACAACTGAATCACCCAGGTACCCTATGTATTTGAGTTTTACAAGATGATAATGTAGGTACAAATCCTAAGACTTACAGCCCAAGAAACACAAATTTTGTTAGTGTTTTGATTCAGCTCATTTGGTGATCTTGGTTTTCCATAACTAGATTCAAAAGATATGGCTATAAAAACAAAACTACCAATTTATTGATTTAGAATGAGATATTTAATTACACAATGTACAAGAAAATTACTGCTTTGGCTATCACATCCCTTATATTCTAGGAAAGCAGACAAAAAGCCAAATTATTATAGGAAATGTCTTTGTTAGTCATAGAATCAGAGTAAAGGGAGTGGTTGGATGATATTCAAGCTCTGAAACTGAAACATAGCCATCTTCCCGCTGGCTACAATGACCTATTGAGAGACCACCTCCCCCTGAGTTGTTCTGACCCAGTTTTCCTCTTGGTGAATGTATAGCTTTTGCTAGACACTATGCAGGCTACTTGTTCGTGATAATATTTTTATTCTTTTTCAGATCATTGAATTGCTATGGCTATATTCTAAGGGAACAATTTGATCTCCCTTTCATTACACTTAGGCATTTCTTGAAACTTCTTGGTAATATTTCTATAGTTCTACAGATTCATTTTAGGGTTTGTTTGTTTGTTCGTTTTTGTTTTTTGTCTTTTAACCAAGAGTTAGTCTCATTTTTGGTGTCAAGATTTCATTGCTTTCATTCTGGAGCCAACTACTGATGTCTACAATATGCCAAATAACTGATATTTTTAATATAACTTATTTTCAAGTTTGCACTATTTTTTTTTTTTTGGTTTTGTTTTGTTTTTAAGATTTTATTTATTTATTTATTTGACAGACAGATCACAGTAGGCAGAGAGGCAGGCAGGAAGAGAGAGGAGGAAGCAGGCTCTCCGAGAAGCAGAGAGCCCGATGCGGGGGGCTTGATCCCAGGACCCTGGGATCATGACCTGAGCCGAAGGCAGAGGCTTTAACCCACTGAGTCACCCAGGCACCCTGCACTATTTTCTATATAAGAAGAACAACTGGGTTATTTTTAAAGGTTTTTAAAAGATTTTTATTTATTTATTTGAGAATGAGAGAGACAGAGAGAGCATGAGAAGGGGATGGTCAGAGGGAAAAGCAAACTCCCTGCCAAGCAAGTGGGACTTGATCCTCTGACTCCAGAATCACCACCTGAACTGAAGGCAGTTGCTTAACCAACTGAGCCACCCAGGTGCCCTATAGTTGTTGTTTTTAATGTTTACTTATTATGATAATCAAAGCAACCTGCCAAAATTCAATTTAGGGAGACTTGTAGAATGCAAACAGAAAGGAACAATGTGTAGACTTGGTGGCAACATTTTGGACGTACCTAAACCTGAGACTTATACGGAAAATAGAAGGTAAGTAAGGATGCTGCTTTCTTCAGTTTAAGAAAAGTCATAGAACAGATTTTTATTTAAAATGATGTCAACATAGACACCTGGGTGGCTTAATCCTTTAAATGCCTGACTCCATTTTGACTCAGGTCATGATTTCAGGGTCCTAGGATCCAGCCCTGTCCAGCTCAGAACTCTGCAAGCTATCTGCTTTAGGATTCCCTCTGCCACTGCCACTGCCCCGTCCTCCACCCCCCGCCAAGCTCACATGCTCTCTCTCTCTCTCAAAAAAATAGATAAATATTTTTTTAAATAGATAAATATTTAAAAAATATAATGTCTTAAAAATTTCCTCCTGATGAATAAATCTTCACAAATTGTTGAAACTGAAACTTTAAATTTTTCTTCTTGTTGGATTACAGAAAGAAATGTCATTTTATAGTTTCAATAAGTGTTTCTGTGAGAGATGACTTTAAAACTATTGTTAGGTAGAGTAAAATTTCCATTTACTTGGACTAACCAGTGAGGAGAAGCTAGTTAGAATGTAATGAAACGTCTGAAGTGGTTGTTATTATTTTCAAAGCTAGGGATAAATAAAACAGGCTAACTCCAGCCTCTATTAATGAGACATGGCAAAGAATTCATAGTGAGCATATAGGTTGCTTTAAAATACAATTAATATCCAAACAAGATCTCAGAAGAAATGTTACAAATACTTAAGTGAACCAACAACTCTACTATTAATTTTTTAAGCTTATTTTTCAAAATTATATAAAATTGTATTCTAAGAACCATTTCAAATCATTACAAGGTTGAGGTCTGTAAGGCACAACTAAGGACTTTACATTACAAATTTTGAAGATGGAAAGTTGAAGCAGTTATTTTTTTAAATAGTAGCTTCATGTGTTTTATGATCTTCGGAGTTTTTAATGCCTGCACATTCCTAATTATGATTACAATTACTGGCTCAGTTACAATTGAATGCGTGATTACATGGGAGCATTTCAGGTAATAAGTTAGATATTTTAACTCAGTAATTGCCAGTGATTAATTTTATTTTTCCAGATTGTTTTTTGGTTGAATTTGAAAAGTTGGCTTATTATTTCCTTGAACCGTAATTGCCTCTAAATTATGCACAAGGCTCTAAGTTCTGAGTTAATTATATCCTAGTGAGCTCTTTTAAATCAAACTCAGAAATTTCAAGGTGCACACATCATAAGAACCTGTTAAATCCTTTAACATGTGTCTAGGTAAAGAACCACCATGCATGATTGATGACAGAGGTTTTTTGAAGTCCTTTCAATTCTGTGATGCCAATCACTAGAGGCATTAAAATTTATCTCTATTGAAGAATTTATAGAGATTCACAATATTAAGATTATGCTAGTGAAACTTTGACCAATGCCTTTTATCCCAGCTTCTTTAGGAAGCAAAAGCTCCTGGTCTGAATTAGGGAAAAAATGTAGGCAAAGAAAGTGTTAGGTTACAACCATTTGATTTAACCTATATTCATTATAAATCCAAACATGAGAAACAAAATGGCATAATAAATAACAGAATGAAAAATCCTGAAGGCAAAGTATGGAGATGTCTCAATGATGTTACAATTGATTCTTAAAATAAATAAGTAGCTGTAATGAAATATTCCTTCACTTACCTGTTCATTTATTTCAAAGGTGTCATGAGTTCTGACTTGAGAGTACTGCAGCAAACTCATTCGCTTTTCATTCCTCTGATAGTGTATAGAAATAAGACATTTTTAGAAGTATAAACCCTAAGCAATGAAGTCTACCATAAGGTAGGGTTAAAAAGTGAAAAAGAAGAAAGATAAACGTATTTCTGGAAGACTGGAAGCAGTTGGAAACACACTGATGTGTTGAAAGGTATCATAAAGCAAAGAAAGAAACATTTCATAATATGTACAACAAAACTTCAGTGGAGTCAGAACTCAAACTTCCTAGGTAAAGGAGAGAGAGCCTAAGGGCTTTAAAACATGACATTAGTTAATTATATCTTTTTAGACAGCTACTCCAGGTAGCTGCCCCCACTACACATATCCTTACTTTATCTACAAATGAAAAAGAACAAAGAAACAAACTGGTATCAAACTTACTATTAGCAACATTGGATGTAAAAAATTAAAACCATTCATGTGGGAAACATTTTTTAAGGCTCTTTTTGAGGTTCAACTGAATTATTGATCAAGAGCGAAAGTAAGAGTTATTTTTAGACATATAAGAATTCATAAAGTTTACTTTTCATTCACTCTTCCTGAGAAAGGCATTTGAGGACGTACATCAGAAAAACTAGGGATAAAACCAAGAAAGAGATAAAAGAACTAGCCTCAGAATGAAATGATCATGATGCTAGGAGAGCTTTGAAGAAGACCCAGAAAATAAAAACTGAATATAAAAAAATAAGTAAATAAGTGTGATGAAAAGAAATTAAGAGATGGAGGACTTGGGCAGATAAAGAGAAATTATTTTTAAAAATCAAGGGGAAATCCTAAATTGGGAAACATCACTGAAATTAAGAATCAAATGGATGTGTTTAGCAGCAGGATGGAAATGACAAAAGAGAGAATTAGTGATAGAGTTAGTAATCGTGCCTATATCAGAAGAAAGTATCCAGACTAGGACATAGAGAAATCAAAGCATGGGGTGTAAGACACAGTGCATATGAAGTTTTTTAAAAGCCTAACATATGTATAGTGTCCAGAAAGTAGAAGAGCAAGAAAAAAAGTATAAAAACAGTATTTGAAAAGATAATGGCTGAGACTCTTCTAAAACCTTGCAAAAACAATTAAATCACAGATACAACAAATTCTGTAAACCTATATAATTAAAAAAAAAACAATAAAACACTTAACCTGGTGAAGTCATAGTAGTGAAAAACAAACACGTAAAGGAAAGGAAATGGCATATTATATTCAAAGAAACAATAAGAATGAGAGCTGACCTTGAGTACAAAAAATGAAGTCAAAAAACAATGGAATTATATCCTCAATGTGTAAACCTGGTGATTCACAGACCTGTACCCCTGGGGATAAAAATATATGTTTATAAAAAATAAAAAATTTAAAAAAAAAATATTGGGAGGAGAAGGAGCTTAAACATCCCTCTGGCTTGGCATTCTGTATTCATTGACAATATTCAAAAAAAATAAGAGAAAATGAAGAACATTTAGATAATAGAATAAAAGGTAATACTGATATAATTCAGCAGCAGCAGAATCATATTAAAGAAACTACTAAGGAGAATTCTTCATACAGAGAAATTGTGGCGATTCTGGAAGAAAACAAGAGCAATAGGAAAAGTATATATGTGGGTAAATGTGAATGTTGATTTATAAAATCAACAATAAAATCTATGGTGATATAAATTATATATAATGATATTATATAGCATATATAATATATAAAATCATTCAATTTATGTATTATTTATTAATATATTATTTTATTATGTATAATTTATTATATATTATATTTATGATTTATATAGTACATGCTGTATTACTTAATATATTATGCATTATTTGTTAATTATATTATATCATTATAATATTTATTAATTATATGTTATATACTATATATACTCTATAATAATATTTGGTATATATACTCTCCAAGATTAAATCATAAAAGAGAGGAGGATATAAAAGCAGTTATAATATTCTAAGGTCTTTGAAAATTGTAACAGTACTAATTTTCATATACTTCAAGTCATGAATATATGAGACGTTTGCAGGAACACAACCAGCAGAACACAAAAAAACCCACATAATTAACAAGCTAATGTGTACAAAGAGATATGAGCAGAAAGAGCTTAAAGTTGATTGTTATGTAGAATGGCATAGAGGAGAGATGCGGTGGAATACTGTTGCTTTCATTATGTAAGTTCTTTTGGCCTATTTGATTTTTTAATATATTAATGTGTTTATTAAAACTATTTTAAAATTACCATACTGTGTAGCTGAAAGTTGCATGTTTGAATCAGGAAGCTCTGAGTTTAATCCTATTTTGCCACTAATTAATTGGTGACATTTACTATGTTACTTAAACTTCTGAACAGAATACTGTGTTTAGAAAGTTTATTTACAATAAATATTCAGAGTCTGTTAGTATTTTCACATAGGTTTTATAATTTTTTCGCTTACCAGTATTTTATATATGATATATTTGTCAAAAAAACCCAACTTTACAATATTGTTTTTAAATGTTAGAAGAATATCCCATTGCAATATATGCCCTCCTTAATACTATATATTGCAATATAGGCAAACAATGAATCATGGAACACTACATCAAAAACTAATAAAGTACTGCATGGGGACTAACATAACACAATAAGAATAAAAAAAGAGTATCCCATTATATGCAAGTCACAATTTGTTCTTTCGATGCCCTAATTTTAACAACTTAGTTTCTGTATTTTTTTTGTAATTATAAACAATGCCATGACAAGCATTCTGAAAACCAAATTTTGGTACATATCATAGGAATATTACTTTAGGATTAAGAACTAGAAGTGGAATTCCTAGGGCACATAACATATGCATTTTTTTATTCTTTTACCTTTTTGTTTGTTTTGTTTTGTATGCATTATTAAGGAGTTTATTTCGTATTGCCAAATTGCCCTCAAAAAATTTTGTAAAGCTTTTCCCTTAATTTTTATTTATAAAATAGAAGTGGCTATATTTCTATAATCGTAACATACCGAATATTGTATTTCTTTATATGCTTTGCCAATATCATGTGCTTAATATATTATTGTTCATATATAATATTATATATAATATAATATATTATTAATATAATATTGCTCAATATATCTGTTTGTATATTTAGGTGTTTCTGTACTTTGTTACTTTTTAACTTTTGTATTATACTTTAATACATAGTCTTTGTTTATCAGTCTCCTTTTTCAAGACATTCGTGACTATTCTCAATAATACAGACAAAAATAATATTAAATGTGGCAGGCACATTTAATTAATTAATTTAGTCACTTACTCCCTCAGCCATGTGTGGTTTGACAAGACGATGTAGTGATGGTGTAGGGTGGCTGTGGTGTTTTCTTTTCTTTTTTTTTTTTTCCTGAAAATTAATTATATTTCTCTAATTATTATATGAGTGCATAGGGGGAAGGTTGAATATACTAAACAATAGAAATCTAGTACAAAAATGTATATGGGGATTATATTTTTCTAGCTCTTGTCCACTATAAAATGTGTTTCTGTCTCTTTTACAGACTTCAGATTTATTGTGCATGAAATTCTTGGGTCACTAACATTTTCACTCAGTCCTCATGGTGATGATCCTTTGTCTTCGAGCATTTAGTACAGTGTTAGTCTATATTCTCTAAATATGGTAAGACAGAGGGAAGAGAACAACGGCTTTATTGGTGGATCAGACTCTGAAGGTAAAGGGAAAGAAGCAGGAGGGGGCAGAGAACATATAGCCTGGGAAATGGATCTGAACTTGTGTAAGGGAAGAAGGAAGGCAAGCTAGCTGGGCAGCGAAAGTTCTCCTATGGATCTATCCATCCTGAGGCATCTGATGGATGCTGAGTTTGGGTCAACTCAGCAGGAAGCCCCAGAGTGAACAACTCCTCTTAAGGAGTCCCAAGCTGGGTAGAAAGTCTTTGTAGAAAGTCTTTTTTTTTTTTTTTTTCTTCTCTTCCTCTTCTGTGACTTGTCTTCTCATTTTCTTAACAGAGTCTTTCATACAGTAGTAATTTTTATTTTGATAAAGATTTCTACAGACCATGCTTTGGTGTTATATCCAAGAATTCTTTGCTTAGTCTAAAGGCTTCAGTGATTTTCTGCTGTTTTCTTATAGAAAATTTTTTTTCTTTCACATTTAGGTCTATGATCCATTTAAAAATTAACTTTTATATAAGGTATGAAATACGGGTTGAAGTTCATTTTTTTGTTTCTTTTTGGCATGCGGATGTTCAGTCATTCTAGCAATCAGCCAACATTTCCCCAATTGAATTTATCTGTCTTATATCAATTGTGGATATGTGTAGGTCTATTTCTAGATAACTCTCTCTATTTCATCAAGCTGTTTGTCTATCTTTATGCCAGTAAAACACTTTTAATTATCACAACTTTAAAGTGCTTTGATTTTGTAGGGGGTGACACCTACCTCTTATTTTTTCTTTAAAACTTTTAAAAAAATTCTTTTAGAATCTTTATTTTTCTCTGAATTTTAGAACGATTTTGTCACATTCCACAAAAATGTCCTATAGAAATTTTTGTTAGTCTTGACCCAAAGATCTCACCATTTCTAATTATTTGTCACCACATAATTGGTGTTAATTGGAAACTTTTCCTGATATGGAGCAGAACTGCTTGGATGTCTTTTCCATGTGGCTTAAGCATATGAATAAAATAAAGCAATAGTTGGAAAAAAATAATAGAATTATAATTTAATTAGTAGAATTGAATTAACAGATAATGTGGAGAATTTGATGTCACTCTGATAGGGAATTTGCCCATTCAGTAATTTTATATATTTTCTGTTTATTCAGGCTTCAAAAGTTTAGGAATACTTTCCTATAGTGGCTCAGTGGGTTAAAGCTTCTGCCTTCGGCTCAGGTCATGATCCCAGGGTCCTGGGATAGAGCCCCGAGTTGGGCTCTCTGCTCCTCAGGGAGCCTGCCTCCTCCCCTCTCTCTCTGCCTGCCTCTCTGCCTACTTGTGATCTCTGTCTGTCAAATAAATAAATAAAATCTAAAAAAAAAAAAAAAAAAAGGAATACTTTCCCAAAAGATCTTACACATTTTGGTGGATTTATTTCTAGATACTTTATAGTTCCATTTGCTTTTATAAGTCAAATCCTTTTTAAAATCTCACTTCCTAAATGATCATTGCTAATGTATATAAATACTAATTTATCTTTTTATCTTGTATTCAACAATACTGCAAAATATTTTAACTGAGTCTAATTATTTACTCTAGATTTCTTTTGATTTTCTTAGCTGATAATCTTATTTTTAGGAACATCTGTATTTTCTGTTTCTCTCCTTTTATCTCTTCTCCTGTCTTTCTCCTGCTTCTCTTCATCCTGTTTTTCCTCCTCCTGCTGTCAAGTATTCCAGTGAGATGTTACATAATAGTGACAGTGAGTGCCCTAGTTTTGTTCTTGATATTAGAGGAAAAGTTTCTAAAGTTTCAAAATAAGACATTTTCTTTACAATAGATTTGAGAGATGCCCTTTACTAACTTAAGAAAATTCTTATCTATTACTTGTTAAGAGTTTGTTGGTTTATTGTAAAAAGTATTAAATATCAAAAATGGAATCACTGTATGAGAGCAAAATTTAATTACATGTCTTGTGATTACTGATAGACTTACTTTTCTATAATACGTTTTTCCATTTGCTTTTCATTGGGCAATTTTTTCTTTGTCAGTGATATATTCCTGACCCCATCCTGAGTCTACTGAGTATAACTGTTTAAAGGGTAATGGGTAGAGTTGGAGTCTGTATTAAGAAAGAGAACCTTTCCAGGTCAAGTGCCTGATAAGATAGTTTTTGAAATTATATCCACAGAATGAAGTGCACACTCCTTGCTCCTTAACAAAGAAAATAGTCCCATCATAAAGACTTTTCCTTATGTCTCCAAGCCATGTCTCTTGTCTTCCCCTCTCATGTTTGGTGTCACTATGATGCTGAACTTCCTTATGTTATGGTGTACTCTTAATCTAAATTCTTTTCCTTTTTCAGTGTTGCCCAGATACAGCTGATATCTACTCACCATTTAACAGTTACTTGGTTGTGTTAGCTTGGGTTAGGCTGAAGATGCCATTCGTCACCTGGTTCTCTGTCGCATCACAGGGCATTAGAAATCTCTGTTCAGAGCCTCTGTGAGTTCTTTGAGATTGAGACTTGTGTCTTATTCACCAGCAAGTTCCCAGTGCCTAGAGTAGTGCCTACACATGGTCACTGCACAGCACAAGCTACTGAAATGGAACGAATTTGTTCATGTAGAAAGCTCAAAATTGAACTTATTTTTGTGGTTTTGTTTTGTCTGTTTTATATTTTTGTTTTGTTTTGTTTGTTTGTTTGTTTGTTTTTTCCCTGAGCCCTCATCTGTATAACTTGGGGCAGATTTCAGACTCTGACAATGACGTTCAGTCTTTTCCGGTGCTCTTCAATAATGCCAAATGCTTTTTTGATGGACCAGCACCGTTCTTTTTTTTTTTTTTAGACTTTAATTTTTTTTATTTTTTATAAACATATATTTTTATCCCCAGGGGTACAGGTCTGTGAATCACCAGGTTTACACACTTCACAGCACTCACCAAATCACATACCCTCCCCAATGTCCATAATCCCACCGCCTTCTCCCAAACCCCCTCCCCCCGGCAACCCTCAGTTTGTTTTGTGAGATTAAGAGTCACTTATGGTTTGTCTCCCTCCCAATCCCATCTTGTTTCATTTATTCTTCTTCTACCCACTTAAGCCTCCATGTTGCATCACCACTTCCTCATATCAGGGAGATCATATGATAGTTGTCTTTCTCTGCTTGACTTATTTCGCTAAGCATGATACGCTCTAGTTCCATCCATGTTGTTGCAAATGGCAAGATTTCATTTCTTTGGATGGCTGCATAGTATTCCATTGTGTATATATACCACATCTTCTTGATCCATTCATCTGTTAATGGACATCTAGGTTCTTTCCATAGTTTGGCTATTGTGGACATTGCTGCTATAAACATTCGGGTGCATGTGCCCCTTTGGATCACTACATTTGTATCTTTAGGGTAAATACCCAATAGTGCAATTGCTGGGTCATAGGGCAGTTCTATTTTCAACATTTTGAGGAACCTCCATGCTGTTTTCCAGAGTGGCTGCACCAGCTTGCATTCCCACCAACAGTGTAGGAGGGTTCCCCTTTCTCCACATCCTCGCCAGCATCTGTCATTTCCTGACTTGTTGATTTTAGCCATTCTGACTGGTGTGAGGTGATATCTCATTGTGGTTTTGATTTGTATTTCCCTGATGCCGAGTGATATGGAGCACTTTTTCATGTGTCTGTTCGCCATCTGGATGTCTTCTTTGCAGAAATGTCTGTTCATGTCCTCTGCCCATTTCTTGATTGGATTATTTGTTCTTTGGGTGTTGAGTTTGCTAAGTTCTTTATAGATCTGGACACTAGTCCTTTATCTGATATGTCGTTTGCAAATATCTTCTCCCATTCTGTCAGTTGTCTTTTGATTTTGTTAACTGTTTCCTTTGCTGGGCAAAAGCTTTTGATCTTGATGAAATCCCAATAGTTCATTTTTTCCCTTGCTTCCCTTGCCTTTTGCGTTGTTCCTAGGAAGATGTTGCTGCGGCAGAGGTCGAAGAGGTTGCTGCCCGTGTTCTCCTCAAGGATTTTGATGGATTCCTTTCGTACATTGAGGTCCTTCATCCATTTTGAGTCTATTTTTGTGTGTGGTGTAAGGAAATGGTCCAATTTCATTTTTCTGCATGTGGCTGTCCAATTTTCCCAGCACCATTTATTGAAAAGGCTGTCTTTTTTCCATTGGACATTCTTTCCTGCTTTGTCGAAGATTAGTTGACCATAGATTTGAGGGTCTATTTCTGGGCTCTCTATTCTGTTCCATTGATCTATGTGTCTGTTTTTGTGCCAGTACCATGCTGTCTTGATGATGACAGCTTTGTAATAGAGCTTGAAGTCCGGAATTGTGATGCCACCAACGTTGGCTTTCTTTTTCAATATCCCTTTGGCTATTCGAGGACTTTTCTGGTTCCATATAAATTTTAGCATTATTTGTTCCATTTCTTTGAAAAAGATGGATGGTACTTTGATAGGAATTGCATTAAATGTGTAGATTGCTTTAGGTAGCATAGACATTTTCACAATATTTATTCTTCCAATCCAGGAGCATGGAACATTTTTCCATTTCTTTGTGTGTTCCTCAATTTCTTTCATGAGTACTTTATAGTTTTCTGAGTATAGATTCTGTGTCTCTTTGGTTAGGTTTATTCCTAGGTATCTTATGGTTTTGGATGCAATTGTAAATGGGATTGACTCCTTAATATCTCTTTCTTCTGTCTTGCTGTTGGTGTAGAGAAATGCAACTGATTTCTGTGCATTGATTTTATATCCTGACACTTTACTGAATTCCTGTATAAGTTCTAGCAGTTTTGGAGTGGAGTCTTTTGGGTTTTCCACATATAGTATCATATCATCTGCGAAGAGTGATAATTTGACTTCTTCTTTGCCGATTTGGATGCCTTTAATTTCCTTTTGTTGTCTGATTGCTAAGGCTAGGACCTCTAGTACTATGTTGAATAGCAGTGGTGATAATGGACATCCCTGCCGTGTTCCTGACCTTAGCGGAAAAGCTTTCAGTTTTTCTCCATTGAGAATGATATTTGCGGTGGGTTTTTCATAGATGGCTTTGATGATATTGAGGTATGTGCCCTCTATCCCTACACTTTGAATAGTTTTGACCAGGAAGGGATGCTGTACTTTGTCAAATGCTTTTTCAGCATCTATTGAGAGTATCATATGGTTCTTGTTCTTTCTTTTATTGATGTGTTGTATCACATTGACTGATTTGCGGATGTTGAACCAACCTTGCAGCCCTGGAATAAATCCCACTTGGTCGTGGTGAATAATCTTTTTAATGTACTGTTGAATCCTATTGGCTAGTATTTTGTTGAGTATTTTCGCATCTGTGTTCATCAAGGATATCGGTCTATAGCTCTCTTTTTTGGTGGGATCCTTGTCTGGTTTTGGGATCAAGGTGATGCTGGCTTCATAAAATGAGTTTGGAAGTTTTCCTTCCATTTCTATTTTTTGGAACAGTTTCAGGAGAATAGGAATTAGTTCTTCTTTAAATGTTTGGTAGAATTCCCCCGGGAAGCCGTCTGGCCCTGGGCTTTTGTTTGTTTGGAGATTTTTAATGACTGTTTCAATCTCCTTACTGGTTATGGGTCTGTTCAGGCTTTCTATTTCTTCCTGGTTCAGTTGTGGTAGTTTATATGTTTCTAGGAATGCATCCATTTCTTCTAGATTGTCAAATTTATTGCCATAGAGTTGCTCATAGTATGTTCTTATAATAGTTTGTATTTCTTTGGTGTTAGTTGTGATCTCTCCTCTTTCATTCATGATTTTATTTATTTGGGTCCTTTCTCTTTTCTTTTTGATAAGTCGGGCCAGGGGTTTATCAATTTTATTAATTCTTTCAAAGAACCAGCTCCTAGTTTCGTTGATTTGTTCTATTGTTTTTTTGGTTTCTATTTCATTGATTTCTGCTCTGATCTTTATGATTTCTCTTCTCCTGCTGGGCTTAGGGTTTCTTTCTTGTTCTTTCTCCAGCTCCTTTAAGTGTAGGGTTAGGTTGTGTACCTGAGCCCTTTCTTGTTTCTTGAGAAAGGCTTGTACCGCTATATATTTTCCTCTCAGGACTGCCTTTGTTGTGTCCCACAGATTTTGAACCGTTGTATTTTCATTATCATTTGTTTCCATGATTTTTTTCAATTCTTCTTTAATTTCCCGGTTGACCCATTCATTCTTTAGAAGGATACTGTTTAGTCTCCATGTATTTGGGTTCTTTCCAAACTTCCTTTTGTGGTTGAGTTCTAGCTTTAGAGCATTGTGGTCTGAAAATATGCAGGGAATGATCCCAATCTTTTGATACCGGTTGAGTCCTGATTTAGGACCGAGGATGTGATCTATTCTGGAGAATGTTCCATGTGCACTAGAGAAGAATGTGTATTCTGTTGCTTTGGGATGAAATGCTCTGAATATATCTGTGATGTCCATCTGGTCCAGTGTGTCGTTTAAGGCCTTTATTTCCTTGCTGATCTTTTGCTTGGATGACCTGTCCATTTCAGTGAGGGGAGTGTTAAAGTCCCCTACTATTATTGTATTATTGTTGATGTGTTTCTTTGATTTTGTTATTAATTGGTTTATATAGTTGGCTGCTCCCACATTGGGGGCATAGATATTTAAAATTGTTAAATCTTCTTGTTGGACAGACCCTTTGAGTATGATATAGTGTCCTTCCTCATCTCTTATTATAGTCTTTGGCTTAAAATCTAATTGATCTGATATAAGGATTGCCACTCCTGCTTTCTTCTGATGTCCATTAGCATGGTAAATTCTTTTCCACCCCCTCACTTTAAATCTGGAGGTGTCTTCGGGCTTAAAATGTGTTTCTTGGAGGCAACATATAGATGGGTTTTGTTTTTTTATCCATTCTGATACCCTGTGTCTTTTGACAGGGGCATTTAGCCCATTCACATTCAGGGTAACTATTGAGAGATATGAATTTAGTGCCATTGTATTGCCCGTAAGGTGACTGTTACTGTATATGGTCTCTGTTCCTTTCTGATCTACCACTTGTAGGCTCTCTCTTTGCTTAGAGGACCCCTTTCAAGATTTCCTGTAGAGCTGGTTTGGTATTTGCAAATTCTTTCAGTTGTTGTTTGTCCTGGAAGCTTTTAATCTCTCCTTCTATTTTCAATGATAGCCTAGCTGGATATAGTATTCTTGGCTGCATGTTTTTCTCGTTTAGTGCTCTGAAAATATCATGCCAGCTCTTTCTGGCCTGCCAGGTCTCTGTGGATAAGTCAGCTGCCAATCTAATATTTTTACCATTGTATGTTACAGACTTCTTTTCCCGGGCTGCTTTCAGGATTTTCTCTTTGTCACTGAGACTTGTAAATTTTACTATTAGGTGACGGGGTGTGGGCCTATTCTTATTGATTTTGAGGGGCGTTCTCTGAACCTCCTGAATTTTGATGCTCGTTCCCTTTGCCATATTGGGGAAATTCTCCCCAATAATTCTCTCCAGTATACCTTCTGCTCCCCTCTCACTTTCTTCTTCTTCTGGAATCCCAATTATTCTAATGTTGTTTCGTCTTATGGTGTCACTTATCTCTCGAATTCTCCCCTCGTGGTCCAGTAGCTGTTTGTCCCTCTTTGGACCAGCACCGTTCTTTCCTCAGAGGGAGTTTAAAGCTCATTTCTCAAGTCAGTTAACTCTTTCATGACAACAAAGTCTTTCAGTGAGAACACATTACAAGTCAACACCTAACTTCTCCAAGGAGGAGAAATGACAGAATATATCTCTGTGTTTCTACAGAGATATGAAAAACTGTGGGGTTTTATTTTTTCCTGTTATATCCTAGTGACATCCATTGACAAGCATTTTGAAAAACAGCCATATATGAAAGACATGACTTTGGAAAAGTAGAAAAAGGAAAAGTTTGAGGGAAGAATTTTAAAATCTATTTAAAATTAATCAATATTTGGGGACAGATATACAATTTCTATTAGGGAAAAAAAAATACAGTGGAATCCTTATAATTTCCTGGCTTTTAGTCTTAGTTACTGAGCCTTCCTTCTCCATTACTATCATGGACTGAGGTTCCCATAAGCGAGACATACAGTTATCTTTGTCCAGGGAATAAGCTTTATTTATATCCTTACCTACAACATCATATGAACATGGTAAGGATTAGTTTTATTTGGTTATTATAGTTTATTAAGTCCCAGCAAGTCATTAATATAGAAAACCTGCTCTTTAAAAGGATTCATAGCACTTTTAAGAATCACACAGGACTAAAGCAGTTAAATAAATAGCGTCTTTTTTTTTAACATATCTTTTTTTTTTTTTTTAAGATTTTATTTGTTTGACAGAGAGAGACACAGTGAGAGAAGGAACACAAGCAGGAGGAGTGGGAGAGGGAGAAACAGGCTTCCAGGTGAGCAGGGAGCCCGATGTGGGGCTCGGTCCCAGGACCCGGGGATCATGAGCTGAGCCAAAGGCAGCCACTTAATGATTGAGCCACCGAGGCACCCAAATTAATAGCTGTCTTGACTGATAAAAAGATTTCCCAAAATAGAGCCAAGAAAGATTCTCTTATACTCACCACTGACCCTGCTCTCTGGAGCAGATTTCACCTCTATCTGCTCTTTCCCAGTGATAAAAAAATCCTTAAAGTTATATCTATATTCACAATTTTCAGATTGTTCTCACATATGCTTTCTTGGATAATTCATTGAACAACTCTTTGTAAAATGCTTTATAGCATTTCCATTTTGTGTAAATATAGCCAAGACCCCAAGAAGGTAACTTGGCTGACTTCACTCAAAAGCTATCATGCTAACATGCAGACTCACACCAAGTGACCCCAGCACCACTGAACTCCAAGCAAGTCATGCTGTGGCAGTGACAGTATACTCTAAAGGACTATTTACATTTTAGATACTGTAATATAATATAATATATTCAAAACCATTGGCGAGAGGGTGGCATCAAAACTCTTCCAAATCTTTCTTGCCTTGTCATTTGTCATAGAATTTTCACAGGCTGTCAGTGGTAGGAGACAAACAACATAATTCTTTTTTTTATTTTTATGTTTGTGTGTGTTTTTTTTTTTTAATTTTTTATCGGCATATAATGTATTATTTGCTTCAGGGGTACACAGATGCTGAGGTCTGTGAATCATCAGTCTTACATAATTCACAGCACTCACCATAGCATATACCCACCCCAATGTCCAAACTCTAGCCATCCTATCGCTCTCTCTTCAGCCCCCAGCAACCTTCAGTTTATTTCCTGAGATTAAGAGTCTCTTATGGTTTGTCTCCCTTCCCAGTCCATCTTGTTTCATTTATTCCCTTTTTACCCCTCACCACCCCCCGCCCTGCCTCTCAATTCCTCATATCAGAGAGATCAAATGATAATTGTCTTTCTCTGATTGACTTATTTCACTTAGCAAGATTTTAGGGATTTTGATGGCTGCATAGTATTCCATTATATATATATATATATATATATATATATATATATATATATATATCACATCTTCTTTAACCATTCATCTGTTGATATACATCTAGGTTCTTTACATAGTTTGGCTATTGTGAACATTGCTGTTATAAACGTTTGGGTGCACATGCCCCTTCTGATCACTACGTTTGTATCTTTAGGGTAAATACCCTGTAGTGTGATTGCTGGGTTGTAGGGTAACTCTATTTTCAACTTTTTGAGGAAGCTCTGTACTGTTTTCCAGGGTGGCTGCACCAGCTTGTATTCCCACCAACAGTGTAGGAGGGCTCCCCTTTCTCTGCATTCTCACCAACATAGCCATTCTGACTGGTGTGAGGTAGTATCTCACTGTGGTTTTGATTTGTATTTCCCTGATGCTGAGTTATGTGGAGCAGTTTTACATGTATCTGTTGGCCATTTAGATTTCTTCTTTGCAGAAATGTCTGTTCATGTCTTCTGCCCATTTTTTGATTGGATTATTTGTTCTTTGGGTGCTGAGTTTGATAAGTTCTTCATAGATTTTGGATACTAGCCTTTTACCTGATATGTCATTCGCAAATATCTTCTCCCTTTCTGTCAGCTGTCTTTTGCTTTTGTTAACTTTTTCCTTTGTTGTGCAAAAGCATTTGATCTTAGGGAAATCCCAATAGTTCATTTTTACCCTTGTTTCCCTTGTCTTTGGCGATGTTTCCAGGAAGAAGTTGCTGCAGCTGAGGTCAAGAGATTGCTACCAGTGTTCTTAAGAATTTTGGTGGATTCCTATCTCACATTGAGGTCTGTCATCCATTTTGAGTCTATTTTCATGTGTGGTATAAGGAAATGGTCCAGTTTCATTCTTCTGCATGTGGCTGTCCAGTTTTCCCAATACCATTTGTTGAAGAGACTGTTTTTTCCATTGGACATTCTTTCCTGTTTTGTTGATGATTAGTTGACCACATCATTGAGGGTCCATTTCTGGGTTCTCTGTTCTGTTCCATTGATCTATGAAACAACATGTTGCTATACAAGAAGGAGAACCAGATGACACTGAGGGCCATTCCCCTTAATGGAGACTCTATATCCAGGATGAGAACTTTATACTTACTCTGCACCCTAACAGGAAAAATAGATTTACTTTTATGATCTCACCTAAACAAACAAGTGTACCTAGGTGACTCAGTTGGTTAAGCATCTGCCTTCAGCTCAGGTCATGATCCCAGGGCCCTGGGATTGAGCCTCACATTGGCCTTCCTGTTCAGCAGGAAGCCTGCTTGTCCAGCTCCTTCTGCCTGCTGCTCACCTTTCTTGTGCTCTCTCTCTGTGTCAAATAAATAGATAAACTCTGTTAAAAATAGTAAAAATAAAACAAACAAACGAACAAAAAGAAATTGTACCTTGCCTAAAGACAACATTTTCCTCTGTGCACCGGCTTTATCTTACATTTACTTTATTGGCAATGCATGCAACTTCTGATGGGAACATTTATTTCTAGAATTAGTTTGACCAAATTTCAAATGCCTCCAATGGAACAGCTTGTACTAATAAATAGATCTCCCTCTCACTTCAAAACCTACTACTACATGATTTTTAAAGCACATTTATCAGAAACCCCTAGACAATCCTCCAACTTCAATTGAACCAATTAATTTTATGCAATGAAAAATCTAAAGGAAGTCTCTTGACTGCCTCCCTGACACTTTATATCCTGTGATATTTCATTTTTAGCAAGAAGTGATTGAGAGCAATAGACATGACTATTTTTTAAAATGGTATTTGGGACTCCAATCTACTTTTTTTTTTTTGTTAGCAGTACTCTCCGCCTGACACCCACTCATGCTTTGAAGTCTTACCTCATTGTGTCATAACAATGATGTGTCATTTCTTAATTTGGAAGATCTGAGAGAGAAATTAGGTTATCTGAAGAAAGGAATTAGAAATATATATTACATAGTAGAGTTCATGGAGGTTTTTATTGACATGCCTTATCATGACCATCTTATTTAAATGGGTGGACAGCTTTTAACACCTAGGATAAAATGTAGATTCCTTTGTTTGTTTGTTTGTTTTTAGATCATGATGTTGAGCCACAAAGTACCCAAGACTTCTTTTTATTCAAGTTTTTTTTTTTTTTTTGACTACAAAAATGCATTTCTTCAAGTGAAACATTATATTCCTAGTTATGGTAACAGTCAGATGATATAAAGGATACTTACTCATCTCCTTAGATTTTTGCCATCTGAATATAGAATGCCTGCTATTTCTATTATTATGTTATTATAAAATTGTTACTCTGCAAGTTTTCCATTTTGCTTCTAGCTCTTTAGAACTTATATTATAAATTCTATTTAACATTTAAAACCAAAACCTTGAGAGACATCAGGATACTATCTAAATATTTAGCCTTATAAAACTATTTAGCCAGACTTACTAACACAGAAAAGGCAAAAGTGAAAGAAGAAAGAGAAAAGAATCAATATCTAGAATAAAGAATGGGACATCATTACATATCTTATAGGAATTAAAAGGCTAGTCAAGGAATATGAACAAAATTATGACAGTGAATCTCATAGCTAAGATAAAATAGACAAATTCCTTGAAAAATATAAATTACCAAAAATTTCTCAAGAAGGTGTAACCAGGGCACCTGGGTGGTGCAGTTGATTGGGCATCCAATGTTGGTTTCTGCTCGGGTAGTGATCTCAGGGTTGTTAGAGGGAGCCTTGTCAGGCTCTGTGCTTAGCACAGTATCTGCTTGGGATTCTTCTGCCTCTCCTTCTGCTCCTTCCCCGACCACGTCCACCCACCACATGCCCTCTTTTTTTCTCTCTCTCACTCAAATCAATAAATAAAATCTTAAAAAAAAGAAGGAACTGTAGCCAGATAGCTGGATTATTATTATTATTAATGAAATTGAATTCAGAGTTAAACCCTTTTTACCAGAAGACTTTAGGTCTAGTTTCTTTCTTCTTCTTCTTCTTTTTTTTTTTTTTTTTTTTTTTTTTTTAAGATTTATTTGTTTATTTGAGAGAGAGAGAGAGAAGGAGCAAATAGGGGAAGGGGCAAAGGGAGAGAGAGAATCCTGAAGCAGATTTCCTGTTGAGCAGGGAGTCTGACATGGCTCAACCCCAGGACCCTGAGATCATGACCTGAGTTGAAATCAGGAGTTGGGTGCTTAAGCAACTGAGCCACCCAGGTGCCCAGGCCTAGATAGTTTCAATGAAAAATTCTACCAAACATTTAAGGTAGCAATATTACAAAGATAACATATAATTTATGTTAAATATGTAATATAATATTATAATATATGTAATATTATAATAAATAATGCATAATATAGAATTATATTAGACAATTTCTCTTTTTTGACATATAGTTGGAAAGAAATATTTTTTGTATTCAATTTGGTACTATCTGCTTTTTCATTGTAGTTTTCAGAATTGTCTTTAAGTCTTTAATTCCAGTTACAGTGTAATAATTAGTTATATAATAATTACAGTGTAATCTTAGCTTCAGGTGTACAATATAGTGATTCAGTCCTTCCATACATTACCTGGTGCTCATCACAAGTGCTCTCCTTCATCTCGCTCCTCTATTTAACTTATCCCCCCACCTCCCTCCTCTAGTAACCATCAGTTTGTTCTCTATAACTAAATCTGTTTCCTTATCTCTCTCTCTCTGTTTTTCCCAATTGCTTGTTCGGTTCATTTCTTAGATTCCACGTGTGAGAGAAATTGTATGGTATTTGTCCCTCTCTGACTGACTTATTTTGCTTAGCATAATACTCTCTAGTGCCATCCACATCATTGTAAATAGCAAGCTTTTTTTTTAATGACTGAATAATATTCCATTGTGTATATACATACATCCTCTTTATCCATTCATCAGTCAATGGACACTTGGTCTGCTTCCGTGTCTTGACTATTGTAAATAATGGTGCAATAAACATAGGGGTGCATGTATATCCCTTTGAATTAGTATTTTTATATTCTTTGGGTAAATACCCAGTAGTGCAATTGCTGGATCATAAGGTAATTTTATTTTAACTTTTTGAGGAACCTCCATACTGTTTTCCGCAGTGACTGCACAAGTTTCCTTTCCTACCAACAGTGCACAAGGGTTCCTTTTTCTCCACATCCTTGCCAACACCTGTTATTTCTTGTGTTGTTGATTTTATCCACTCTGACAGGTGTGAGGTGACATCTCATTATAATTTTGATTTGCATTTCCCTGATCATGAGTGATGTTGAGCACCTTCTCATGTGTCTCTTAGACATTTAGATGTCTTCTTTGGAGAAATGTCTTTTCATAGCTTCTGCCCATTTTATTACTCAATTATTTAGTTTGTGGATCTTGAGTTTTATAAATTCTTTATATATTTTGGATACTAACCAGAAATTTTATTTAGACTGTGATTATTGGTGTGATTGGATTTAAATCTACCACTTTGATACTGTTTTGTTTTATTTGTTCTTTGTTTTTCCTTTTTTTTCTATCTCCTTTTGGCTTGAGTTTTATTATTCCATTTGCCTTCACTTACAACATGACTTACAAATTATATGTATGTGTGTGTATGTGAGTATGTGTGTGTGTATATATATGTGTATGTGTGTATTTATATATAATGATTGCTCCAAGATTTATAATAAGCATCTTTATCTTACTCTTTACATTTAAATAATATTGTTCTATTCCATGTAAGTATAAGAACCTTACAACAGTATAATTCTGTTTCCTTTTTTCATCTTATGTGCTATAATTGATATGATTTTACTTCTTTTTTTAAAAGATTTTATTTATTTATTTGACAGGCAGAGATAACAGGTAGGCAGGGAGGCAGGCAGAGAAAGGAGGAAGCAGGCTCCCCGCTGAGCAGAGAGCCCGATGCAGGACTCGATCCCAGGACCCTGGGATCATAACCTGAGCCATAGACAGAAGCTTTAACCCACTGAGCCACCCAGGTGCCCCTAATTTTACTTCTTAATATGTTAAAAAATCCATAATATATCACTTCTATTTTTGCTTTAAGCAATCAACTATCTTCTAAAGTGGATTAGAAAAATACATTTATATTTGTTTTTATAATTTTTAGTACTCTTCACTTTGTATAAATCTAAATTTGCCAAACCTTCTGCCTGAAGAACTTCCTTTAATACTTCTAGCACAGCTCTTCTGCCAAAGAATTCTCTCCACAATTGTTGGTATGCAAAGAAAAAAATATGGTTTTGTCTTTATTTTTAAAAAAAAATAGTTTTGTTGGGGATACAGTACTGGGTAGACAATTTCTCTTTCTTTAAACACTTTAAAAGGTGTCACTCCATTGCTTTCTGGCTTGCTGTATCCTTATTCTTGTTTCTTTGTGTATAGCATTTCTATTTTTTGTCTGCCTTCAGGATAAAATCTTTTTCTTTGGTTTTAAGCAGTGTGACTATGATTTATATCATATAGGTGTGTGTGTCTTCTGGGAATTTTAGATCTGTGATTTGTTTTCTTTATTAAATTTTGAAAAATTCTCAAAAATTACCTCTTTAAATGTCATATGCCTCATTCTGTCTATTTTCTCCTTTTGAATCCCCAATTACATTCATATTAGAACACTTGACATTGTTCAACGTCAAAAAATGTCAAAAAAACCCTTTTTGAAAAAGGCATTTTATTTATTTATTTGACACTGAGAGAGAGAGATCACAAGTAGGCAGAGAGGCAGGCAGAGAGAGGGGAGGAAACAGGCTCTCCTCCAAGCAGAGAGCCTGATGTAGGGCTCGATGAGGGGCTTGATCACAGCACCCTGAGACCATGACCTGAGCTGAAGGCAGAGGCTTAACCCACTGAGCCACCCAGGTGCCCCAGCATGGCTCTTGGATATATGTTCTCTGTCTTCCTTCCTGCCTCCTTTCCTCTCTTCCTTCTTTTCTTCCTTCTCTTCCTTCCTTCTTTCCTTCCTCCCTTCCTCCCTCCTTCTCTTTCTTTTCTATTTATGTTTTATTTTGGATAATTTTTATTTATCTATCTTCTAAATCACTGGTTATTTCTTCAGTAGTATCCCATCTGCCAATAAGCTTAGTGAAGGAAATCTTCATCTTTGATATTATTTTCTTTTTTACTAACACATATTCTGGTTTCTTTCTCTCTACTATAATTCTCATCTTTTCCTATATATAATTCACCTTTTCCACTAGAAACTTTAACACATTCATCATTGCTATTTAAAAAACCCATCTGATTATTCTAATATCTGGGGCATTTCTTTAGTTTTGTTTCTCAACTATAGACAGTGGACCTCCTCTTCTTCTCCACCTCCTCCTCCTCCTCCTCCTCTTCCTCCTCTTCCTTCTTCTTCTTTTTCCCTTGCTTCATTGTGTGTCTTGTAGTGTTTGACTGAATAACACCGTGTGGAAAAGAACTATAGAATATGATGTATGTGGCATTTATATCAGTAAATGGCAACCCCTCCAGCTCTTTACTTGCGTCATCAGTGAGCTCTTAGTGTAAGGAGTGGATTCCATTATATCAACAGTTGATGTGGGCTTTGGCTTTTTCTTGGAACAGCTGTTTTTGGTGTAGCATAAGCTTTAGATCTACCAGTGTTTGGCTTCTATCTGCTGGGGCTTGCCTGAGGAGCTGGGGACTTTTCTCAGGGTTCAAATTCTCCCCTCAGATTTTGGTAGTACCTGCAGAGCTATGCCACAGAGTGTTTCTCTCCTGGCTCTTGTCCAATGGGACATTGTTTGTGCTTGTCATTTAGTGCTAGATTTGTCATGTAACTTGGGCAGATCTTGTTTTTTTTTGGCCAGTTTTCAGCAGAACTTTTTTCCTGGGCTTCAGGGATGGGGCTTTCTTTCCATTCCTGATTCTTTTTTCTGTGGCAGCCAAACTCTATGTGGTTGTAGGGAAAGATTTCCTGTCTTTTCTCTGGTAATAGCAGATCTCTTTTCACCAAAAGGGTAGGACACCAGGTTCAAGTAGAAGAAGTTTTGCTTCTATCTCTAACTCAGCAAGAATGGATCTCTGGCTGTGTCCTCAGGATGAGAGGCTTCCTTTCCCCTTACAGAGTCACACAGGTTCTACTTCTACTCCTACACCAGAAGCAATGCATCTTTACCCATGCTTTGGGGATGAGAGGGCTTATTTCCCCTTTTTAGCATATTAAGGCTTTGGTTTTGTAAAAAGGAACCATACAGAAAAGTAGCACAGATTTAGCTTGCTTACTAGCAGCTGCCAAGTCTCCTCCTTCACTTGAGCCACTGAACAGAACTCTACCTTGTCACTTGCCCTGTCTCCGATTTTCTAGGCACCTGATGGAGGTCTGCGGGAAAGATGTGAGAGAGTGTGAACTTCTCTTGTGTCTGGCTCTACCAGCTATTCTAAACCAGGATGCCACATTGGTCTTTAAAAATTTGTTAGGCTTCAGCTCATTTCTTTTTGCCATCTTTGTCATATGTCCTGCGCTCTGACAAAGGTGAATATGTTTGTGTACGCTGGCTCTCTTTAGATGAGGCGCATCCTTGTTTGGAATTCCGTTTACTTGAATGCCTTGTGACTTCAGCTCTCTGCTGGGTTAAGAAAATGATCATTTTGTAGATTATATAGCTTTTCTCCAGATTAAGGAGGGACCTCTGCTTTGCATCTTTCAACATTTTGAAAAGAAAAGTTAACTTGGGGCTAAAGCCTTTACAGTGTAAGTTATATAACAAGCCTTTGAAAGCATGTTTTTACCATTACCCTAGTCTCCTGAAGCTTATCTCCTCAAGCCTCTGCTCCCCTTCTATTTTTAATGTTTTACCAGAAGCTATGGAACAACTTCTGGGTGGTGTTCAGTAAGGGTAGAGGCAACCTCTATGCCCTTACACAGGCAATCAGTTGAAAAGACACAAAAGAGCTCTGGTCAGGTGTGCCCTTCTATTGTCTTTGGGCTTCCCACAGTGAACATTCATTGCTGCCATGGAACTAGTCATTTTCCTTGCCATATTGCCCTGGGCTTCTGCTGTGATCAGGATTCCCCTTGCTGTCTTGCAAGTTCAATTAAAGTTATATCAACATCATTAACAGCCTACAGCATAAACTCCTTAGTATCTTGAAGTCATTAGGTTATTAAATTTCAACTTATTCTCTCAGAAATGTCTTTAATATATTAGGTTTGTTCCATTTGAAATTTTGTTGTAATATCTCTTAAATTTCTTCCAATCTGTAATAATCTCACCTCCTTTTATGGTATTTATTTGTTGAAGAAATAGGGTCATTTGTCCCATAGAATATATCATATTCTGGATTTTGAAAAAAAAAGTTTTATATTACTTAAATATATTTTATTAAAAATTTAAAAATAGGGGCGCCTGGGTGGCTCAGTGGGTTAAGCCGCTGCCTTCGGCTCAGGTCATGATCTCAGAGTCCTGGGATCGAGTCCCGCATCGGGCTCTCTGCTCAGCAGGGAGCCTGCTTCCCTCTCTCTCTCTCTCTCTCTGTCTGCCTCTCCATCTACTTGTGATTTCTCTGTCAAATAAATAAATAAAATCTTTAAAAAAAAAAAAAAAAAAAAAAAAAATTTAAAAATATAATGTTTTCCTTCTCTTTTTAACAATATGGTTACTAGCCAGAGTATCAATCAAATTATAAATTAGGCAAGTGTGGAAAAAGAACAGATGGAAGAAAGCAGAAAAGAAAGATGCTGACCCAGACTAATTTAGATGAGGTAGAAAAACTGGGGTAGTGAAATTTCATCAGGTTAGGCAACTTTCTCTCTTTGTCATCACCTTGACAAGTGTTAGAGAATGGAGTGGTTAGTAGAATATGTCTCCAACCACAAAATATGACAGTTTTGAAGAATTGGATATCTGATATCCAACTCCACAAATGTGGTGATAAATATAAGTGACATTTAGCCCTCTTAATAACATAAATAACAGTCACAAACATGGAGCCAGATTTCCTGCCACAAAATATAATTTTGGGTTTTACATGGACTTGCTAACTCTTTCCAACTAGACACAAAAGGCACTTATTTGGCTTTTCCAAGTGATATGTTGAAAATGAGAATCTTATGTCTACCAAGCCTGTTTGAATTAGGGGCCTGGTTATGGATCTCCTTGCTAGATCATTTGGTATCTTCCCCACAATTTTTTAATGTTATAATGAGAGATTCAGGTCAATGTTAAGCTCAGCCTGCAGTTGGAAGTTCTGAAGTGCAGCAGTAAGCCTAAGGGGACCATGGAGAGGGAAAAAGAGAACTGTCCTAAGATTGTATGCATCCAACCTTCAAGTCACTTTTCACGCTGGCTGGGGCAACTTCTCAGCTTCTCTTTCTGTTGCCATGCTCTGTTACTGCCTCACCAGATGATCTGTCCACATATAGCCTCTTCCATTTGAAATACTGGGCTTTTGTTCTTATCACAATTTCTGTATTCTCACTTAAGTTATGCCTATTACAGCAAAATGACTTCCATAGAAGAATCATCAATCCAAGAATATAGGTACGAGCAAATTTTTTCTTGGCAAAGTAAATTCTAATCATCAAAATGTTCCTTTTTAGGAATGTTCTGAATATAAACTTATATGACGAGTTCTGTGTTTCTAAAGTAGGAGATGTTTTATTGAACATCTAGTTAATCAACTGGTTGAGTGTCCTTAGGAATGCTTATTCAGGGGTGCCTGGGTGGCTCAGTGGGTTAAGCCTCTGCCTTCAGCTCAGGTCATGATCTCAGGGTCCTGGGATCAAGCCCCACATTGGCCTCTCTGCTCAGGGAGGAGCCTGCTTCCCCCGCTCTCTGCTTGTCTCTCTGCCTACTTGTAATCTCTCTCTCTGTGTCAAATAAATAAATAAAATCTTAAAAAAAAAAAGGAATGCTTATTCAAGCTTTATTTTGATATCTTTTATTATAAACTGACCTAAACTAAATTGGATATACAAATATTTTGGCTCATTCGAATAGAAATCAATAATCAATGGTTATACACAGGAGAGGACTAGATACTGCTGTTATAACATCTTCCTAAGTAAGGAAAGCAAACTTCCTGAGTAATAAAAAATTAAATTCTTCTGGGGGTACCTGTCTGACTCAGTCAGAAGAGCATGTGACTCTTGATCTCAGGGTCATGAATTCAAGATGTAGAGATTACTAAAAAAAAGGAAATAAGTAAGCTTTAAAAAAATAAAATTCTTCTGCAAATACTGATATTTTTAAGCAAGCATACACAATATAGTATTATATACACTCTACCAATTCTTGGCTTTATTTATTTACCTTTTTAGGGTGCTAAGAATATACCTGAGATGAAAGATTCACTCAAGACAAATGCAACAAATGCAGTATTATAGAAGTAGGACTCAGATGACTCCTAGTCAGACTTTAATAGCCAACATTCCACCAATCTAGCATTTTGAGAAAGGCCCCAATAAGAATCAAATCTAGGGTGCCATTCTGAAAGGTAAATAAATGGTTATATACTTAAACTATAGTCTTGTGACAGAATAAATGTTTCTAAGATATTTTAAGGTTCTATTTTAAAAATCATTAATTTTAGCAGTAATAATTTCCAATATTATTTTGCTAAAATGTAAATGCTATGATTTTGACCAGCCAACAAAGTCACCCAAAGAACTCCTAGTAGCCACTTCTGGTATATATCCTTTTTATTATGCCTTTAACTTGTTCCCATTTCAAATTATTCATCCCTCTCTTCCAAAAAATATTTGTCCGTGAGAATAGGGAAGGTGGTAGATGGTACATAAATGGAAGGTTGATGGGTGGCAGTCTGGGCAAAGAGTGATTAAGGTCAACTATTCAGTGTGGGCATTTCACTGGTTTTTCTGTGGGAAACTTGAACCGTTAATATTCTTTCTAATGGTTAGTGAGTTTACAGATTTTATTTTCTCCAAACAATCCATAAAGTAATAAATACATATTTTCCTGGATATAAGGTGATACTTTACATAAGCAAAAGAAAAAAAAAAGGTACTAGTACCTAAAATTCCATTTAGAGGGAAGGACATAAGGTACTGTTCAATTATGTAGTGTTCTACAGACAAAGCTCCTTGAATCAGTCTCAAAGAAACAAAACCACCAGACCAGGATGTTTTTGTTTTGTTTTAAAGAAAGAGGTCATGTAAAATCCTACTATAGACTTGATCAAAAGAGCCACATTTAATTTTCTTCCTGTTCTCCATAAAAATGTAAATCAGTTTCCTGTATGATCTTAATCTGTAAGGATAAACAAAAATTGAAAAAAAAAAAAAAGCCACTCAGAGCAAGGTTTAATTGTGTTCATTACACTAAACTTATATGAACCAGAATGTGGCTCCATCTATTTTGAAAGGATTTTTAGCATTAAAGGTTAAAGCAAAAAGAAGCCTCTAGTTAACCTTCAATTAGCCATAGCGGCCTGGCACTTTCTTATTAATCAAGATTTTACTCCTTCTCACATTATATTTATGACATTCAATTTTATTTGGTTTCTTCAATATATTTCTCAGAGGTGAAATAGCTCTATTTTATGGATGAAAATCAAATCAAAACGTGGAAGGCTTTCTATGTGACCTTCATAAAGTCGTCTCCCTGAGGTTCTTTTCTTATTTTTAAAAGGACAATAATGAGGTCAACTCTACTGTGCTATTGAAGAATAGAAGGAAATTGTGCAGAGAAACAGAGTAGTGTTGGTTTTGAAGCCAAATGGACATCGTTTCCACCAATTACAAGCTGTGTGACATTGGACAAGGTATTAGTATCTCTGAGCCTTTATTTCTTTATTAATAAAACAAAACTGTCAGATCCTAATCAGGACATTGTTAAGGACTCGGTGCATAAAGGGGAAAAAAAAAAAAGGTAAGTCCTTTGGACTGAACAGTTGCATCCCCCGAAAGTTCATATGTTCAGTCCTAATCCCCAATGTGATAGTATTTAAAGGTTGGGCTTCTAGAAAACCATTAGGTCATGAAGGCAAAGCCCTCATGAATTGGGATTAGGGCTTTTATAAACAACTCTGAGGAGCTCTGTTACGCCCTCCATCATGTGAGGTTAAGGTGAAAAGATTTGGTTTAGAACCTTGATGCTCACCAGATGCCAAATCCTCCATCACCATGATTTTGGACTCCCAACCTCCAGAACTATGGGAAGTAAATTTCTGTTATTTATAAGCCACCTGACATTTCATTATAACCCCAAAAAGACTAACACAGTAGCTTTTTTTTTTTTTTTTCCAAATAAGAGAAGACCTAAACAAAGAAGTAGGAGAACCATCATTAGACCTTGTACATTTTACTTCTAATTTTGTCTCTTCTGGAAAAGTACCTTTCTCTGCTCTCAATGTCCATGTCTATAAACACGTACTCTAAGATTCATTTTCCATTTGAAAAATTCTTGATCATTTTAATTTTATCAAGAGTGAAGTTAGGCTTCTGCAAGATCTCACCCCACGTGTGTGTGTGTGTGTGTGTGTGTGTGTGTGTGTGTGTTGCTGTGGAGGATGGTCTGTGTACTATGTCAGGACATAAAATATCTTTCTTGTAGTTCTCAATCAAAAAGTGTGAAAGCCACCTTTCCAAAAACCAGAATTCAGAATATGATTGCTTGATAAGTAAGTTAACATGATGTTCCCAACTTGAAATGTGCTTCAGAATTGTAATAATCATGATTTTACTTTGAAGATATTTAAAAAAGAAAATGAAAAGAAAAATAAAAGATCGAGAACTGCCTTCTGTGAATTGATCTGGACTCCACACTTCATCTGGAGGCCTGAATATTGCTTATTAATAAATCACTTTCATAACACAGCATCAAGAATTACATATGATTTTGGCATCTCCCTGATACACTAAGGTTTTATAGACTCCAGAAGCAGATTAGGAATTGCTAATAGCAGTAATGAAGAGGTGTGAATTGCACCAGCAAATCAGGATTCTGTTCCAGCTCAGGAAACATACTATCAGAATCAAAATTAATTTCCCCCCTTTGGCATTTTTCTCAACCATATGTGGTTTTTAAATTATTATGGTGACTTCTATCACTTTATTGAAAATATGCAGGATGTATTTATCTAAGATAAATATGATTTTACTTGTATGTTTTCTGAAATAATAGCACACAATATGCATCAGAAAAATAAGGCAATTATATAATAATATAACTGTTTGTGAATTGTATTCGATTTTGCCAGGATTTATGAAAGATATATGTTTAACAGATGTAAATGTTTATATTAGATCATATGGAACATAATTATTCATCTGCCTTTCAAAGAAGCGTGGAGCTCCTGTTCATCCTCAGTAGAGTTATTTCCATATTGCCTTAGGTGGTTAGTCTATGACTCCACTTCAAATTTTCTGTGAGTCACCTGATGCAGACACTGACATTAATAAAAGCAAACAGTATTCCCAAGTAACCTACGTTCATGCTTTGTTTTAATTTATAGGGAATATTAAGGGAGTGATGGATGAATGGTAAAGATGATAGGTAGGTAGATAAATAGATACATACATACATATGTACATACATACAAATATATAAAAGTGTAATCTAAATATAGAATTAAACTTTTAAAAACTATAATGAACAGAGACACAATTTGGCTTTAAATATAGAAGGTTTAATATTCTATATTAATTTAATATAAGTAATATTTAATATAAATATTTATATATAATATTATATATTATAATATGTGTACTATAATATATATTTTATATAATATATAATATAAATAATATTTAATGTAAATATTATTTATAGAATATTTAAATGTTCAGAACTAGAATACTTACTAGATTCTACAAATATTTTATCTGTGTATCTTCACTGATTCCCAGTGCTATGTGAAAAATACCAAACTGTACACATTTTACAGAAGAGAAACCAGACACTGACATTAGCAACCTTGCGGACTCACAAGCCATGGATGCATTAGGATCAGGTATCCATCTCTGTGGACTGGCTTCAAGTACAGGCATCACCACACTAAACTTCTGCATGAGACAAGCAGAATTCTTCACTGCTGTGAGTTTTCCTTTAAAATCTTCCAATTTCAGGATGCGACACTTTGGCCAAATAGTTAAACCCTGATTATGATATGACTGATAATTCCACAAGCTTCTAAACAAAAACCACAGAAAAAGAATTTATTCTTTTCCTATTTTGCATACATACTCTCAGCAGAGTTTCCTAAACTTGGGTGATACTCAGAATCAGCCACAGGGCTTTGGGAAAGAGATTTCTGGACAGCACCCAGACTTATGGGTGGCCAAGAAATCTCTATTTCTCTTTTCTTTTCTTTCTTCTTCTTTTTTTTTAAATCTCTATTTTCTTAAAGGTCTGTGGCTGATGTGATACTCAGCCAACTCGGGAACTGCTGCTGCTTTAGAAAAATGTTTTAGAGTAGTTTTGGTGGAAAGCCTATCAGAAAAATCAAATAAAAGCCAATACATGTTTTATTATTCTGTCATAAAGGCAAAATAAGTTTTAAAAAAGAATGTTTACCAAGCCTGTGAAAAGTAACACAACAAATTATACATTTTTAAAAAGCTTTAACCTACCACAAACATTATTAATTAAATGCCTAATGCTGTGCTTAACAATATCCTGAAAATCAATCCACATTATCTCATAAATATCTTCCTCACCCTTTTTAAATAAGAATGTTTACTAGGAGAATGTACCATAGTCTGTTCAACAACTCTTATGGATGGGATTCAGGTTGTTTGCAACATTTTTCAATGACAACTGATGATCTTGTGTATATGCATTTTCATATTATTGGAGGTGTATCTTTAGCAAAAATTCCAGGAAGCAGGATCACTGGGTCAAAATGTAAATACATGTGTTGTTACTTTAGATATTGCTAACTTTTATCCTATAATTGTTGTGCCAGGTTTCTTTCCCACAAGCAATATATAAAAGTGCCTATGTCTCTGTAGCCTTGCAAAAGAATATTGTTCTCTTTTCAGTTTTTACCAATTTGACAGGTGAGGGATGGCATCTTAGTATAGTTTTAATTTGCATTCTTCATTTCTCAGGAATGAAGCTGAATATTTTCTTTTATACTCAAAGGTTATTTTTACAGATTTACTGTGAATTGACAAGGTAACTTTTTAAATAGAGAACTAGATATTCTGGGTTTCACCCCCCCCCCAGGTATGATAAATATACTATAAAGTCCTATATACTGATTTCTAACTCCAGAAATACATTTTATTGTTATAATTGTGTAATTATATAATTAAACTATGAATAATGGCTTGTTATTTCCCTTTTTATTTTAAGATTTTATTTATTTATTTGTCAGAGAGTGAGAGCACAAACAGGGTGAGTGGCAGGCAGAGGGAGAAACAGCTTCCTATTGAGCAAAGAGCTTAGTGAGGGATTCAATCCCGGGACCCTGGGATCGTGACCTGAGCTGAAGGCAGACGCTTAACAGACTGAGCCACCCAGGTGTCAAGACTAGTTATTTTGTTATTGTATGATATATCTTAAAGGTATATATCTTGGGGCGCCTGGGTGGCTCAGTGGGTTAATGCTTCTGGCTCAGGTCATGATCTCAGAGTCCTGCGATCAAGCCCTGAATCTGGCTTTCTACTCAGCAGGGAGCCTGCTCCCCGCCACCGCCTGCCTCCTTTGCCTACTTGTGATTTCTGTCAAATAAATAAATAAAATATTTTAAAAAGAGGCATATATCTTAACTTTCATAATTAATAAAGCCAGTCCTAGGAAAGAAAGAAAACAGCCAATTCCATTAATAGGCATTATCAATTCTTAATTAAGAGTATTTAAGTAGTCAATCCCAAGTAGTAACTTTTATTACAATATTTAAAAAAGTGTTTTATCTGTTTGACCGTTCTAGTAACAGCATTTAAAATACCTTCTACAGGGGTGTCTGGGTGGCTCAGACATTAAGCATCTGCCTTTGGCTTAGGTCATGATCCCAGAGTCATGGGATCCAGACCAGAGTCAGGGTCCCTGCTCAGCAGGAAGCCTGCTTTTCCCTCTGTCTGCCACTCCCTCTGTTTGTGTTCTCTCTCTCTGAAAAATAAATGAAATCTTAAATTAAAAACAAAAACAAAACAAAACAAAACAAAAAACCCTCTACAAATTCTAGAAACGTTCCACTATTTTTTACCATATTGTGATAATAGGGTCATAAAATAAATGTGCCACACAACATCATTCCAGTGTTCTATATTAGTATCTACTTGTTTTTATTTAAAACTACCCATCGTTCATTATTTATTCAAAAAGTTTCATTTCTAGTAATTGCGTATTTATTTTTGTGAGACCAAATGTTTTATGTTTTAGGGGTGTGTGTATGTGAGTATGCAGACACACACACGTGTGTTAAGTGAATGTTTCAGTCACAAACACTGTATTGATCCAAACTGATCTGGAAGATTGGTTGGGAAACACATAAGAATAATAGCAAAATATTCTGTCTTTAAACTTAGAATAGAAAGGTCCATTTTTATAGTCTCTTTGTCCATTTGTATAATTCTTTTTTTCTTTTTTTAAGATTTTATTTATTTATTTGTCAGAGTGAGCACAGGCAGACAGAGTGGCAGGCAGAGGCAGACGGAGAAGCAAGGAGCCCGATGTGGGACCCTGGGATCATGACCTGAGCCAAAGGCAGTGGCTTAACCAACTGAGCCACCCAGGTGTCCCTGAATAATTCTTGATGTCCAAAAATATTTTGCGCCATACTCCTTCAACAGAAAATCATTATTTGAATCAAATTGTGTTTTTCTAGAAAATGTTCCACTATCAGAAGGACATAATGATAATTTTCCAGGATAATTTTCTAATAAACATAGTAAAGTTTCTAAGTTTTGTATTTTTATTTAATTTTCTGACTTAATGAATGTAAATTATCTTATTGGGCAAGCCAGAATTGCATTTGTTGTTTCTGAGTTGGGAATTTTATATGAATAATCTTTCTTTTTTTATTCTCATTGTTTGGATCATCAATTAAAAGCTTCATTTATAGAAGAAATCAATCCTTTCAAATTTTGTATTTGATGAGAACAATTTCCTTGCTCATTGTCATTGTTTTGATCCATAATTTTTTAGTTAAAAAAATGAAAATTTCATTTTATTTTTTAATTTTTATTTATTTTTTATTACATTATGTTAGTCATCATTATTTTACAGTACATCATTATTTTATAATGTCCTCTTGAAATATGTTATGTGGTTCATGTTTTCAAGAGATCCTTTTATTTTTATTGTTTCTGTTCTTAAAAAGCTAAGCAGATCATTTCTTTAGGAGTCTAAATTTTCCCTTTACACGATTTTTATTTTCTCACTTCCAAGGTATTTTCTATTTCAACCATGATTTGATGTATTATTCACATTGGTCTGAAGGCTTAGAAAGGAATAATACAGTTTCATTCGAAGTATATAGAATATGAATACATTTTCTTCAAAGTGTAAATGAAAGCAAATGCAAGAAATTGAAAATTTTAAAAGATTTTTAATGCTCTCATAATAATTCTTTTCAATAAAACATTTAAAATCACCATTTAAATTAAAGCTAAAATATAAATCATATTTAATATATATTAGAATTTTAAGTCAAAACTGTTAAACACCTGAATTGTAAAATTTAACAAATAACAAAATAACTTCTAATCTTTTAAAAACTTTCATAAAAATACAACTATTAAGAATCTTACTTGCTGGGGCGCCTGGGTGGCTCAGTGGGTTAAGCCGCTGCCTTCGGCTCAGGTCATGATCTCAGGGTCCTGGGATTGAGTCCCGCATCGGGCTCTCTGGTCAGCAGGGAGCCTGCTTCCTCCTCTCTCTTTGCCTGCCTCTCTGCCTACTTGTGATCTCTGTCTGTCAAATAAATAAATAAAATCTTTAAAAAAAAAAAAAAAGAATCTTACTTGCCATTTTAAAGAATCAGTATTTCCATCTATATGTGCATATATATAGAAATTTAGAAGAGCATAAATTGTCTAATACTGCAGGATTAGTGGCTTTTCAACCACTAGGTACCTGTTGCAAATATGATGGTGATTCATCAGTAATTTCAGAAACATGATTTGGACCACAAAGAGGGGCTAAAAAATTGACATTTGTCACTAACTGAAACTGATTCTTCATCACACGAGAGCCTCTGGCATGCATGCCCTGCAAGGGGAGGGATGGATTTGTCTTCCCTTCTACCTGAGTCCTGCCACTAGGGACTCTGCCTGGTGCTCTGAAGCCACGTCTGTCCCCTGCCTCTGCAGCACAGTAATTCTTCCTGGAATGCAGGCCTGGTAGCTTTCTGTCTTGAGACCACTGAGAAGAGATGGAGAGAAGCACTTCCCTGGGGCCAGAGCAGTGTTAGTGCCAGGAGGGGGTTAAAAGTTGGTGTGAGACAAACCATAAGTGACTGTTAATCTCACAAAACAAACTGAGGGTTGCTGGGGGGAGGGGGTTTGAGAAGGGGGTGGGATTATGGACATTGGGGAGGGTATGTGCTTTGGTGAGTGCTGTGAAGTGTGTAAACCTGGTGATTCACAGACCTGTACCCCTGGGGATAAAAATATATGTTTATAAAAAATAAAAAATTAAAAAAAAAAAAAAAGAATCAATTCTCTGAGAAGAAAAAAAAAAAAAAAAGTTGGTGTGCATGTGTTGTACTTTGCAGAGCTCCCTAAGGTGGTGGCCTCAGAGCAGAGCCTCTCATTCACTTGGACCTAAGTCCAGTCACAGAGAACAAAAGGAAAAGAACATTAACAAAATTATTTTGACTCTGCATACTTGTCAATTGCATATACTCAGGAACATATACACAGGAAGCCCGGAATAATCCCTCTCCTTTTCAGTGGAAGCTTGCCTTTAATAAAAAAGCAGTATCATTCTATCTGTCCACATATTCCTACCAGACCATATTCTTTTGGCAGTTATGTGTACATGTACTTTGAATATATCAGAGGAAGATAGTCAATGTTTCTTTTTACAGATAATTAACATTGTAGTTTACAAGCACATATTTTATAGTATGTTTTATTATTTCCACCATACTTATAAGTAGCTTATAAATAGGTCATATAAATTGACCTTGATCTAGAAGGTTTATTAATTAGGCAGTTTGTTTTATTAAGGAATTAAAAACAAAGAATATAATGATATCTTATCTCTTTCAAAAGGTTCTCTGGCCCTTTAAATAAAAGCTGACTATTATTTTAAAGAGTTCTAGAAGAGGAAACAAAAAAAAACACTTAAAAAAACTTCTCTCTTTAAGGTACATTAAGGTATCAACAACCTGAAAAGAAAGATTACAGCAGTTAATTACTCTCCCAGGTGCTTGGCACGGTGAGTTCACTGGTTTAGGTTCAAAATCTTGGCTGGAGCTCATCTCTTTCAAGTTTTTCTCTCTTTTCTATGACTTCAAACTCCTAATTAAACAGTTTTCACTTCTTGTTATATTTACAAATGAGTCAGTGCTGAAGAGAATTGACTGATCTTAATTGGGAATCAGATTTCCAAGAGATCTGTCATTTCCGTGTTCTTAAATACTGCCGACTTACTGGGTGGCTCAGTCACCAATACATAGAATTATTTAAAATTTCTAATAACGTTCCTAATTTGAAAAAAGTTAATCCCTCAGAATCCCAAAGCGTTCTGAACATCAGTCTTCACATGACCAGGCTCTTGTTCACACGTTGAGGACAGGACCCTGAGACAGGAACGGAACCTGAATTTAATATTGCTGTCACGCTAGCAGTCGAGGGACTAGGCGGAGCTAGTCTTCCCAGCTTTCGAAGCAGAGGCAGGTCATAACTATTTGCTCTGCCACTCCAGAGGCTAGCCGGCTGATCCTCAGCTGGCCCGAATCTCCATGGGATCGCTTGTGGTCCCCAAAGTTCACGGCAATGCTCTTTATTCTAAGAGATTGAAGGAATTATTTCATGGCCTTGTGCCTGCCGTTGACTTGAGCTGTCACAAAGCTAAGAGTCTGTGACCTATTACTGCTATAGTAATAGTCTGCAGCAGACCCACCGAATTCTCACCAAATGTCAATTCCCAGGAATGCAAGCCAAGGAGGAACTAAGCAGGCAACCAGTGTAACAGACTGACTTTTTAAGAGGCAACATGAAAGTGAAGGGTAGCAGAATGTGCCCAAATATGCCCCCAAAGAGGGCAGCCTGGCGTAAGGATATTAATGAGGCAAAAGTAATTGAGAAGAAGCAAATAAAGGAAAAGCTCTCTGCCCTCCTTCTGTTTGCCTTAAAAGCAGGACATACATTCATTCGCAAAGGTGCCTCCATTTCCCTCGGAAAGGACAGAAGTTAATCACCAAAGACAATGCTAAGGTCCTCATTAGCCCAAAGATACGGGGAGGAATCTCTGTAATGAACCTTACTAAAACTAGCCTTTGTCTGCCATTCTTTTTCCAGTATATTTTTTCTTCCTCAATTTGCCACCCTAGAAGCTCAAAGTCCTTTTCCTTAGTTTCCTCACTTCTCCAAATATATATTCTTTTGTTCAGATGCTACATAAGCCCATATTCTTTTTTTAAAAGATTTTATTTATTTATTTGACAGACAGAGATCACAAGTAGGCAGAGAGGCAGGCAGAGAGAGAGGAAGGGAAGCAGGCTCCCTGCTGAGCAGAGAGCCCGATGCGGGACTCAACCCCAGGACCCTGGGATCATGACCTGAGCCAAAGGCAGAGGCTTTACCCTACTGAGCCACCCAGGCGTCCCTACATAAGTCCATATTGTAACCACCCCCATAAGTTGCTTATCACTAAGTGTTCCCATGTATGTGTAAGGTGCACATGTTAATAAACTTCTGGTTGTTTTTCTCTTACTAATCTGTCTTTGGTCAGTCTGATCTACAGAGTCATCGATGGAAAACCCAAGATAGTAGAAAATAACATTTTGTTTGTTTATTTGTTCTTTCAAAAGAATAAAAAGAGTGCTGCATTTGAATTCAGAAGACCTGGGTCTAGTTCCCAATTCTGCCTTAGTTGTGATTGGAAGTCAGCCATCATGAGCCTCCAGTTTTCTTCATCTGTAAGATAGGAACAGCAATAGCTTTTGACCTACCTGACTGAACGATTATGAAAGTGTAAGGGCCTATTCAGCCAGAGCAATTCCATCCGGTTAAACAGTGATTTTGTTGTTTATGCAGCAAAACTTAAACTGACCCCCCCCCCCACCCCGCCCCAGGGAACTTACTTAAAAGCAAGTCCCAGAAACCAGTCCCAGGTAACAAAGCCCAAATACTAGGGCGGGCCAGGCCAGGTGGAGACATCCAATCAGTGGGGCGCACATACTGTCTCCCTAGCTACGAAGGAGTGTGGGTCCCACCTTTTGGGTGCCTTTTGGGCACCAATTCTGACCAAGGTGATAGGCTAGTTCAAATATCTAGTATAGGGTAAATTGTAATTCAATTGGTCACTCGTATGGAACCTAGCCTGACTGTGCAGCTTTCTCTGTGTGTTACAATCTCATTGGCCACCTGTTGTGGCCAGGCTCAACCACATTGCCTTTGCCCTTTAAAAGTTAGTCGGCAAGGCAGGGAGGGGTCACCCTCTCTGTAAGAGGTGGCTCCGACCAGTGGGTTTGATTCTCGATGCTTGGCGCGGAACAAAGCTTTGTTTGACCTTCGCTTTGTATCAGTCTTGCTCCTTTGATTATGGACTCAACAAAAGGTGAGATCATGCACACACAAGAATACTTTATAAACTTTAAGTGATAAGGTTAAGTGTTTTTGCTCCCTTTCTGGAAGTTGCTTGAGGGCAGGGGTTGTGGTTTATTCGATGTGAAGTAAGTTTATTGTTATAAACGTATCTTTCGCAATTCTAGTGTCATTTGAATCCTACTTTCTGGGACCATGGCACCTCTTGACACTTTACACCTCTTTACACCCTTGTGCTGGCTCTTCCTATCTTTCAAAATCTGCTTTTGGTAATTTTACAACTCCAGCCTCTTGTATCTTGACCAGAGTAGAAGTAGACTCAGACCTGAGGTATACTGGAAGTTCAGTGCATGGGCCACGAGGGAAAAAAGGCCTAGTTGACCCTTGTCCCCCAAGCAGAGCTATGGAAATAGCTATATAATACCATAGCTATAAATGGTAGGCCAAAACTAGAATGAGTGTCCAGTGTTTAAAAGGGGAGTATCACATTAGCCTTGCCTTCAATTAATATGGTAGAATATAGAATAGAATGTCAAAGCCTCATATGACAGTAGTAACATGTTTCCAGGCAATCCATCAGCCAGAAGTGGGAGGTTCGCTGAAGGAACCAGGTAACAAGGAATATTTTTCCTTGTTATAGGAATATATTATATATTATAAGTATATTTTTCATGGACCATGAAACTGGGCCAGAACTAATTTGTATTGTATAAAGTTAACTGAAATTTATCTTACTTTATTTTTAACTTAATGTGTGGTACAGTTGATTCTTGTCAACATATTCTTGAGTTTCTAAATTATAAAATTTGCTATTTTATTTGCTTCTAAAATATTTATGGTTACTTCTTTTTATCAGTAACAGTTTTCAAATTTAATGATAGTTTTTGCCTTGGGCTATATGTTTTATGAATTAATATCTCCCTTCCATTTTCTTTCTGTTTTTTTTTTTAAAGGTTTTATTTATTTGACACACAGAGAGAGACAGCGAGAGAGGGAATACAAACAGAGGGAGTGGGAGAAGGAGAAGCAGACTCCCCACTGAGAGGGAGCCTAATGCAGGGCTCAGTCCCAAGACCCTGGGATCATGACCTGAGCCAAAGGCAGATGCTTAACCAACTGAGCCACCCACCCACCCCTTCTTGTCTGTTTTGTTGATAAATATCTTATCCTTTCCTGTCTCTTCTGACATTAATTCTTAAGTGTTGCTTAGTTTAGTTAAGAGGTAGATGGTTTGCTTTTACTTTTGTCCAGGATGAAGAGCTCTGTTTTGTCTGGGGGGGGGGGCTCAACTTAATCACAATTATTATTATATCTAATATGCCAATCTCAATTTGTTCATCTTTTCTTGTTTTTTTTTTTTTTAAGATTTTATTTATTTATTTATTTTTGACAGACAGAGATCACAAGTGGGCAAAGAGGCAGGTAGAGAGAGAGGTGAGAGCAGGCTCCTCACTGAGCAGAGAGCCGGATGTGGGGCTCGATCCCAGGACACTGGGATCATGACCTGAGTCGAAGGCAGAGGCTTAACCCACTGAACCACCCAGACACCCCTGTTCTTCTTTTCAAATGCTATCAGTTTTCTCTATTGTTTTCTTTTTACTTATATTTTGTTTGCTTTTTACTTTTTTTTGTGATTTTTGACTACAATGTTTTATGATTCTGAGAGAAGTCACCTTTGGGTATTATAAATATTCTATATTTTTATTTATTAATATTTATTTTTAAAATTTAATTTAATTTAATTTTTTTCCAGTGTTCCAAGATTAATTGTTTATGCACCACATACAGTTCTCCATGCAATACATGTCCTCCTTAATATCTACCACCAGGCTTACCAACCCCTCCAACTACCTCCCCTCCAAAACCCTGTTTATTTCTCAGAGTCCACAGTCTCTTATGGTTTGTCTCCTCTTCTAATTTTCCCTAGCTCACTTCTCCTCTCTATCTCCCAGTGTCCTCTGTGTTATTCCTTATGCTCCACAAGTAAGTGAAACCATATGACAATTGACTGTCTGTGTTTGATTTATTTCACTCAGCATAATCTCCTCCAGTCCCATCCATGTTGATACAAAAGTTGGAGTCAGAATACTCCATTTCTGGTGGAGGCAGAATACTCCATTTTATATATATGGACTGTATCTTCTTTATGCATTCATCTGTTGAAGGCCATCTTGGTTCTTTCCATAGTTTGGCAACTGTGGCCATTGCCGCTATGAACATTGGGGTAAAGATGGCCCTTCTTTTTATTACATTAGTATCTTTGGGGTAAATACCCAGTTGTGCAATTGAAGGGTCATAGGGAAGTTCTATTTTTAATTTCTTAAGGAATCTCCACACTGTTTTCCAAAGTGGCTGCACCAGCTTGCATTCCACCAACAGTGTAAGAGGGTTCCCCTTTCTCCACATCCTCTCCAATACATGTTGTTTACTGTCTTGTTAATTTTGGTCATTCTAACTGATGTAAGGTGGTATCTCAATGTGGTTTTGATTTGAATCTCCCTGATTGCTAATGATGATGAACATTTTTTACTGTGCCTGTTAGCCATTTGTATGTCTTCTTTGGAGAAGTGTCTGTTCATGTCTTCTGCCCATTTTTTGACGGGATTATCTGTTTGGTGTGTGTTGAGTTTGAGGAGTTCTTTATAGATCTTGGATATCAGCCAAGTAGTGTCATTTGCGAATACCTTCTCCCATTCCATGGGTTGCCTCTTTTTTGTTGCTGTTGTTGACTGTTTCCTTTGCTGTGTGGAAGCTTTTGATCTTGATGAAGTTCCAAAAGTTCATTTTCGTTTTTGCTTCCTTTGCCTTTGGAGATATGTCCTGAAAGAAGTTCCTGTGGCTGATGTCAAAAAAGGTTACTGCCTATGCTCTCCCCTAGGATTTTGATAGATTCCTGTCTCATGTTGAGGTCTTTTTGTAACAACTAAACTCAAGGATAAAATGACACATTCAAAATATTACATACTTAAAATAGGGAGTTTATTCTACTTTAATTTTCTTACTCTCTCTCATTTCTCTACCATGATTCCCTTCTTTTACTTTTTTAGTGTCTTTTTGTATAACTGAACTCGGGTAATTATTGGCAAAACATGACTCTCACATTAAGTATCTTTTATTTTAAGCAATTCCTTGATATATATTATGTCACTATACACTAAAGTTTTCATTAGATCAAGTTCTATGTTTAACATGCTTGAGTACTCATCACTGCCTTTTTTAAACATACCCATAATCTTAGATCCTTCTGTTGATCATCTTTCAGTAAGTTGGAATACACAAAGAATTTTTCTTTTTTTTTTTTTAAGATTCTATTTATTTATTTATGAGAGACAGAGAGCGTGAGGCAGAGGCAGAAGGAGAAGCAGGTTCCCCACTGAGCAGGAAGCCTGATGTCGGACTCGATCCCAGGATCCCGGGATCATGACTGGAGCTGAAGGTAGACCCCTAACCATCTGAGCCACCCAGGCACCCCAAAGAATTTTTCTTTAAACAGTGATTGGTAAGTGATCTATTTCTGAGTCTTTTTATATCTGAATGTGTCTCTATTGTCTTGATCTATGAAGGTAAATTTGACTACATATGAAATTCTTTGTTTTTTCCCCCAAATATGAATACATATCATTTTATTTTCTTCTGTATTTATTTTGCTGAAGACAAATTTGAAGTTTTCTTCCATCTTTATGATTAACTGTTTGGAAAATATATTTTTCTCTTTTTTGATCTGTTTATTCAACGAAGATTCATTGAGCAACTAGTAAGGGCCAGGTTTTTATCTTGTCACTGGGAACACGGTGGGGAAGTAAACAGACAAACATTTCTGTCCCAGGGGATTATATTATTTTCTCTTAAATGCTTACATGATTTTAAATTTTATGATTGTATTTAAGTTTTTTTCTTATATGCATCTTGTTTGACTGATCTTTTCATAAAGTCCACATGAACTTAAACTAAGGTAGGTTCCTTAAAACAGCAAAAGCAAATGTATTTTCAGCTCTAGACTGTCCTTTCTACTTATGCCTCAGTTTTTCAATACTTTTTTCCTCTGGGGGAACCTATGATTCTCAGTTGTGTCTTTATTTTCTATTATAAATCATTATCTTTCTTCTGAAAATTATTATAAACTTTTCATTTGCTTTTGCATTCTGAGAGCTATGCAAATTACTCTACAGAACTTAGCTTTCTGAGTGTCATTTTTACTATTCAGTGTTACATTTCTGGCCATATTTCTGCTTTTGCAGTTTTAGTTCTTTTTTCCCACCCCGAGCCTTCTTTCATGTATTCTATTACCTTTCTTCCCTGCTGATTCATTAGTCATTTCTGTCCCTTCAAATTCTGTTAGTGTACTCAAATATATGTACAGAACAGTATGTGTATCCAAAAATGCACCCTACTGGATTTTTATGTTGTACAAACAATGGTGTAACTAGCTCCAAGTTAAGATTCAGAACATTACCAGCCTCCAGAAGCATCCTATGTGTTCCACTATTGACCTCAAAAGTTACTCTACTGTCTTTCCCTTCATATTTTTTTCCTTATTTTTTTCTATTCCTTTTTAAATACATGCCATGTCTACTTATATCTCAGGAAGAATGCAAAATATTATTCTTAAAATTTTTCCAGGTTCCTTGAGTAGGTTATCTTCAGAGATATATTCTTTTACGCAATTTTCATGATGCTTCCTTTTCCTCTTTTGTTAGTGTATTGTCATACCCCCACCACATTTTTCTTTTTCAGAAAATGATGAAACATGTATTCAAACTTACAGTTTGCTATCATAAGTTATCTAGATTTCCTGTTGACTCTTCATATTTGTAAACTGCCTACCGGTTGAATCCATTCTCGGGTCTTCAGCAGGTTATCAATAGAACCTAGTTGGTCATCAATTGTTGCCCTGTGAGTGTGAGATTCTCTACTATTCCCACTGTCCCTTTCTGTGGTGTTATGAACCAAGTAAGGACTGAAGCATTAGAATCTCTACTTGTACCTGCTGAAGTTCAGTTTTTAAAAATTCTCCCTGTTGTGCTTTCCTTGTTGGATGTAGATCCATCAAGGTGTACTATGCCCCCTCTGCCTTCACCTTCTATAACCACCTCCAAGCCACCAAATTTCAGTCTTGACATTATGCAGAACAGTGGGGTTACTGAAATAATAGTACATACTGTGGGCACTTATAAATGTGATACCCACAAAGTATAGAGAAGAATATAGAATCATGAATGTAGAGTCATCCAGAGCCTTTCTTCTCCCAGTGTGGTCTCCTGACCAGGAACATTATCATTCACCTGGGGTTCTTTGTGGGTTTTTTGTTTGTTTGTTTGTTTTGTTTTGTTTGTTTTCTGGTTTGTTTGTTTTAAGATTTTATTTGAGAGAGAGGTGAGAGAGCACAAGCAGGGAAGGGGGGGCAGAGATAGAGGGAGAAGCAGAGTCCCCTGTGGAGCAGGGGTCAATCCCAGGACTCTGGGATTATGACCTGAGCCAAAGATAGATGCTTAACTAACTGAGTGACCCATGTGCCCCACACTTGGGAAATCTCTGAACTCAGTTCTCACCCAGATCTACTAATCAGAATCTGTACTTTTACAAGATGCATTAAATTCCTATGTACATTAAAGTTTGAGTAGCACTGACTTAGAAGATTTGAAAAATCCTAGTGCCTCACCTTATCCCCCAGATATTGATTGATTTGGGAGTGAAGCCATGTACTGGTGTTATATTGCTGCTGGAGTAGGTTACCACAAACTTAATGACTTATAGCAACACTCATTTATTATTTCACAGTTTTGTAGGTTGGAAGTCTAGTGAACTCAACCAGTTTCTCCACTACAAATTCTCAAGGCTCATATGAAGTTGCAGGCAGGGTAGTGCTCTTTTCTGGAGGCTCTAGGAGTCATGTCTTTTGGACTCACTTGTTGGCAGAATTCCTTTCTGTGCTGCAGTGGAACTGAGGTCTCTGTTTCTTTGTCGGGTGTGGCTGGTGTTCATACACAACTTCTAGGGGCCTCCTACATTCCCTGACTCCTTGCTTCTTTGTCTTCAAAGTGAGTAATGGTGGGTTGAGTCCTTTCAATGCTTCGTATCTCTGTGATCTCCACTTTAGCTGCATCTCTCCTGCCTTCTCTTCTGTAGTGTGTCTATCAGGCTAATCATTTTCTTCTCCCTATAATAGACAGTGGCCTTATTTTTGGAAGGAACATTTCTAGTGGTTATCTATTGGTGTCTGCATTTGGACGCCATCACAAAAAGTGTCTGGGTGTGGGTGTGTGCCTCGAGGGAACTGGAGAGAGGCAGTTACCAGGCTAGCCTAAAACCAATTTAAGCCAGGAACCTCTACTGACTGCAGCTGTGACTTTACTACTTCAATCTTGATTTTCCATCTTTCAACCAGGAAAATTAGGACTTGAAGAGATTAAAAACTTTTGCAGAGTAGTAATGTGGGCTGCTGAGACATTGGCCTTTACTATTTTCCTTCTGGGGAACTGAGCTATATTTTGTGCAATCTAATTTTATTTCTTTTGAATCTCTGATACATGATTGTACCCTGAGAAGGGGAAATATGTAATTGAGTCTAAAAGATGCATTTTTGACAGAGTTGTTTAAATTTCTATGAAGATAAGGGGTATTTGAGGGTGGTAAAGCCCTGTGTGCATTCTGGGAAGTAGTTATTAGCAAAGAGGGAAAGGTCAGGTTTGAATCTAGTGCAAAAGTTCAGGGTATATCAAGATTTGAGATTTCATAACCCAGGGTCAAAACTGAGTTCTTCTAGTCTCTGAATCCTAGAGACATACCTTAAGAGAGCTGTGTGTATTTCTACTTCCTAAGACTCTTGATAGAAAAATGAAGCCATCTTTTACGGTTCCCTTCTCCATTGGTGAGGCTCTGTTTAAATAATGGATGCCATTGTTTTCATTCAACTATAAAGTGGCATATTTTAATTAGCCCTAATTCTTAATTATTAGTGGTAAGAGGGAAAGGGGGACGTTAAGACAGATGGAATCCCTTGATAATCATTTTAGCCACAAGAAAAAAAATCAAACTCTTCCCTCCATTACTGGTTTTTTGTGCTTATTCACATGCACAGCCTGCCTATAAGTCACACTTGCTAGATCCTGACTTGGAATAACTCAGAAACTTCTGATTCTTTAATTTCTGACTTTTTTCTTTTACTCTTGTCCCTGTGATCCTGAAGTTTGACATCATTATTTACTCTTAGATTTCAACCTTTGGCCTCACAAAATTACATGATCTTTCTAACCCTCTCTCTTGCCTCAACCTTGGATCTGTGCACAATTGCACAGTTTTTTACTTATTTCTTTCTAAGGCTTTGTTTTATCATTTTATTATTTATATTTTATTTTATCTTAGTTAATTTATCTATTATTTATTATTTCTAAAGATCATTTATTTCTAAGCCTGTAATTCTCTTGGTGAGGACTTCAGACTCCACTTCTGATTACAGCAAATAATGGTGGCTTGGCGTGGCCAGTTTTAGCTACCCTTTAAAAGGTAAAAGTAAGAACATAGTCAATCATTACTCTCTGATCACTAGAATTGAAAACAGAGATCTAATTTTTATCCCTTTTCTCTATTATTGTATACTCCTTCATTATTACACTCAACACAAGCAAAATGAGTTTAGTTTAGAAAACAACAGTATGAATAATGGCCACATTGTGTAATTGGCTATATTTCATCACATATTTATGGAGATATATCTTAGGTTAACATTAGGACCAAAGCCTAAAATCACAATTTTAGAACTGAAATATTTTAGTGATCAGCAACATAGGCTAATATTTGGTGCATGAGAGTTTCTTGAACTTTCCCCACCCCCAGAGATGTTAATGAAGAAAGTTAGGTAGATGAAAGACAGATGAGTAAATGAAGGTGTTACCAGCTGGGGAGGGGAACCCTCACCCAATTTCAAGAGCAGCATTTTATTTTGCCTATGTAAGTTCTAAGAAAGATTTTTGTTTGAACAAAGCTATTGTGAGTTAAAAATACTAACAACTATTGATAGTATTCTCTACTTGAGGAAATAAAGGTCCTGAAAGGGCCTATTTAGCCAGAGCGATTCCATCCAGTTAAACAGTGATTTTATTGTTTATGCAGTAGAACTTAATCTGACCCTGCCCCCACTCAGGGAACTTACTTAAAAGCAAGTCCCAGGGAGCCAGTCCCAGGTAACAAAGCCCAAATACAAGGGTGAGTCAGGCCAGGTGGAGGTAACCAATCAGTGGGGGCGCATACTGTCTCCCTAGCTACCAAGGAGTATGGGCCCCACCTTCTGGGTGCCTTTGGGTGCCAATTCTGACCAAGGTGATAGGCTAGTTCAAATATCTACTAAATTGTAATTCAGTTGGTTACTTAGGCATGACCTAGCCTGATTGTACAGCTTTCTCTGTGTGTTACAATCTCATTGGCCACCTGTGTGTGGCCAGGCCCAACCACTTGGCCTTTGCCCTTAAAAGCTAGTCTGTAAAGCAGAGAGAGGTCGCCTCTTTGTAAGGGGCAGCCCTGGCCGGTCAGTTTGACTCTCGATGCTTGGCGCGAAATTAAGCTTTGCTTGACCTTCGCTTTGTATCAGTCTCACTCCTTTAATTACGGACCCAACGGTCCAAAGAAGTCAAGTGTATAAGATCATAAGAAGCCCAAAGACTTCACTCCTAGACCAGCACTCTTCCCATTCTCTATTAATTCCTCAAGCAATTATTCCTCAGCCATAGTCCTCATGCTTCCTTCGATAACCTAGTAAATGAGGATTTCACATTTATAAACTATTAAACAAGTTTTCTAATTTTATGTTTAGATAGGAAGCCTAGAGCTTTTGTTGTTGATTCTCAGAAATCATTGAACATTTTGTTGTTTTTTATTCCATAAAAATTTACATACAAGAGAATAGCTAGATAAATAAAATGCATCCCTAGACCTTAAGAAGTTCATTGTTTAATGATAGAACCTATTCTGGGGGGTAAAAATTATGAAACCCCAGAATCAATGATAGACACTCAAGATTAAAGGCAGTTTAATATAACTTGCTTCAGTATAGTTTAATCAATTTAATAAAATTTAAACAAGCATTTTTTCATAAATGAATGATGTCAACATACAATATTTCCATTTAATTATCTTAGAATTGATGATAATTTTTATGCTTGCCTACAACAGCCACAGACATGAAATTATAAAAATGATATTATAAATATATCAGGAGGTAAATGCCAGGATTTTATCCATTTCCATTTTTGGAAACTATGTCATATTTTCTTTTCTCAACTTTTTCTCTATTTCCTTGCAATATTTATGAAAAATACCCCATGGTTTCCTCTAAATTACATCTGATATAAATATATGAAGGCCATATCTTGAGTCAGTTGTTATCAAGAGCTAATTAATGTACTTAATTCTTAAGCATAGTGAACTCACTTTGTAAAATTTTGTATATATCCACTTATATTCTTATAAATATTGCTATTTTACTAATTCATTCACTAATAAATAATTTTTGCTATTCCCCAGGGACTGTGTAAGGAATTATTTTCACTCCTTTCAAGGAACTTGCAGAAAATAGTTTATTTTATCTTATGTTTTTTTTCTCCCAATAAAAATAATGAATTGTGCATTGGAAAAAAAAAAAAAGATGGTGTCAACAAATTATAAGTGTATAAATACAGAATAAAATAAAACACTTTCATTATAAAGCAAACATGTCATTCTAGAATAGAATACACCACGGATGTCTTTTGGATTAGAAAAGAAAATATATTCTTTTGCAGTACAAGCATATAGGGATAAACCCTACCAATGAATATAAGAGCTATAAAGAGCTATTAAAAAAGTAACTCTTATATAAACTGAAATCACATGTTGGAAGATTTACCAGCCACCAAGCTAAAGGTAGGAGCAACAGAATCTCTATAACTCAAAATAAAATTGATACATTTCCCTTCTAAGTGAAGGTGGCAAAGGGAACATTCTTGACTCATTTGCAAATTTATACATAGTAATTTCTGGCTTGATATTTGCTCTTTCTCACCTTCCTAATGTAGCATCATCTAGATTGCCTCAAGGTAATAGTGCACAGGAGACCACTTTGGTGGGAGTTATTGGGCCTCCAGTGAACAGAATCAAACTGATCCAGGGAAAGGAAGTGATGCTTTGAATTGTTTTGTAATGACATTCATTTCTCAGTGACTTTCTACTACATCATCCAATTAAAAAAAGAAAAAAAAAAATCAGCACAATAGGCAACTCTCTCAGTGAATCCGGTGGTGGGGGGGTTGTGGAAAAGAAATTAAGCACTATCGAGGAGACTTTCAACATTTTGCTGCCCAACCAGAGATTTAGGACATGACAATTGAAATAACTGAACCTCGGTGCCCTACACTGCTATTAAACACCAGTTAGTGTGTAGATGTATCCTCAGCTGGCAGATGAAAAGATCTAAAGTTCAGATTGTTTCAAGAAGTCATAATGGAGCCACAAGAGCCATGTTCTTTGTGAGAGAAATGTCAGCTCCTGGAAAGTCTCTTAAACTGTAAAGGACACTTCATTACATAAAAGAACTGACTTAATATACTTTGCAAATGACTTCATAACATTCAATTTTGAGAATCATTTCCATTCTTTTATTCACAGTACATAGGGAAATTAGCTGAAATGTTTATCTTTGCTTCTCTCTAAGTTTTATAGCACTAGTCAGAAACTAATTAGACTCTGGCAATTAAATCCTGCATGTATGCTACTTTTCCCCTCCCCACCCCCCAGAGGAGTTTTCCCCGTTATGCAACTTCCTCTGTTGCTGAGAGTGGCCTATTTAACTTAAAGAAATTTAGTTTAGGTTTTGTTTTGTTCTGTTTTGTTTTAATGTCAAGCTTATTCATTCTTTTCATGTATATCTGATAGGTAGTTAGGAAAAGAGGAAACGAAGGGAGCCAGTCACCAAAATCAGTAAGCAGTTAATGAAACACAATCCATAAAGGAGAAGGAAAGACTTTTCATCATTTCAGGTCCCTAGGCATGTAGGAGACCTCCCAGAATTGTCCCCCAAACCTTCTCTCTATCTGAGAAAGCAAAGACTGCTATGTGCAAGTTTGAGTGTAGTATTAATCCTTAAATTCTGGGTAAGTAGGTTCCCCCTCCCGCAACAGTTTTGAAATATGTGTATTTGCATGACTTGCTTTCCTAGGAGTTCACCATATTGGAATGACTTGATCTGGTGGTTGGCTTCCTCTTTTGTATAGCAGATGGGTCCTGGGTGACTTCTGAAGGAGGAGAGTGCTCTGGAATAGGAAGGCTTAATAGTGTGTGAGTTACTTTAATGCTGCTCTCAGCCCAAGAGAAGGATACTTTCTTTCCTTCAATGCTTCCCCCGCACCACACCTCCAGGGATTCATTCTAACTGTCTGAGTGGCAAGATCATGAGGGTCAATATTAGGATGTAAATCTGTAATAAATCTGAAAGGACTTTGTGTTTTTTGTTCATTTGGTTTTGGTTTTCTCTCAGTTTTAGACTAAAGGCCAAATATTTTCACTGTAGCTTGCAAGCGATTTTGTCCATCTCACCAGAGATGGGGGTTCCACAGAAGAGTTTGTGGTCACCACCACATAAGGGTGATATTTTGCAGTAGTAGGTCTTCTATACAAATTTTCCTAAAGAATCTGGTGGTAGGAAGATAATTGCTAAACATGAGAAACCTGGATTCCCCAACATCTCTCACTTTTTCCTCAGAAACATTAACAGTACTAATTTTCCCCACCAACAAAAATAGATGGAAACAATAAAAAATATAGTACCATAAACCACACCAGGCACATGCTTGATTACTATTAGTCGGCCTATGTCACTATGGTAAGGGCACTCAGTTTTTTCTTTTTTTTAAGGCAAAAATTTACATTTTCTTTTTTGTTTTTAATTTAAATTCAATTAATTAACATATAATGTATTATTTGTTTCAGGAGTGCAAGTCTGTGGTTCATCAGTCTTATATAATACCCAGTGCTCATCACAACACCATCACCCAGTCACTCCATCCCTCTACCCTTTTCCCCTCCAGCAACCCTTGGTTTGCTTCCTAAGATTAAGAGTCTCTTATGGTTTGTCTCCCTCTCTGGCTTTGTCTTGCTCCATTTTTTCCTCTCTTAAGGGTACTCAGTTTCAGACACATGTAAACACATGTACGATTTAGATCTATGATTTTTGTTGAAATGTATTAAGAAAGACAGAAAAGTCATTGGCCCTGTTCTTTACAAATTTACAACCTAGTGATGGACATAGCTGAATATAAGAATGGAGGAAGACTGAGAAGTCAGAGCTAGAAACATCCTCAAGTTTAGACATTAGCAAATTTTAATTTATCCATTTAATTGTTAATTAAATATTTCAGTGCCTTCTATGTCAAGGCATTGCATTGGTCCTATGGATGATGTAAGGATAGATCATACATGATTTGAGGAGTTATTGATCTATGAGGGGAATAAAATATTTACATAAATAACAAGACTACCATAGGAGAAATATAGAGAGAGGGCTGTGGAAAGGAGTTGGAAGTAAACCTGGAATGCAGGGTCAGATAGAAACAGAGCATTTAGCTAAAGAGAATATGTATAGAACTTATTTGTAAATGAATAGCATTAGAATGTGTCAGCAAATTCTGATATTCTGAAAGTTCTGTTTCATTCTGTGTGGTAGAATTCTAAGATAACCACCAAGATTCATGCTCCCTGACTTCATGCCCCTTTTTATCCTCTGCCTTAAGTGTGAATGGAGTCTGTAAATATTTATGTTACATTCTGTGCTTGGGTTAAATTAGGTCATTAGGTCATATGAAAAAGATGAAGGGATTTTTGCAGATAAAGTCCCTAATTAGTTGACTTTGAGTTAAAGTCAAAAGGGAGAGGGGCCGGCTCCCGGCAAGCGGCGGAGCAACCGCGCACAAAATCAGGACTTTTAAAAGTCTGTTCCGCTGAGGGACATCGCTCCAGAGGCTAAACCGGGGCGAAGCCCACGCGGGGTCAGCGTGGCCTCAGGTCCCGCAGGGTCACAGAAGGATCGGGGGTGTCTGAGTGTCGCAGAGCTTGCGGGTATTGGAACGGGAAAGCCGGCTACAGAGACAGAGCCGACAGTAAGCTCGCAGCTCCGTGTTACCTTGAACCGGTCGCAGGCTCGGTGAGCTCGGAGCGCGGCCGGAGGTCAGGCAGACGGGAGTAACTGGGCGCTGTTCTCTGAGGGCGCACTGAGGAGTGGGGCCCTGGGCTCTCGGCTCCTCCGGGCCGGAGACCAGCAGGCCGCCATTTGTATTCCCGTCCTCTGGAACTCTACGGAAAGCGCTCAGGGAACAAAAGCTCCTGAAAGCAAACCCGAGCGGATTACTCACCCCGGCCCCGGGTAAGGGCGGTGTAATTCCGCCTGGGGCAAAGACACTTGAGAATCACTACAACAGGCCCCTCCCCCAGAAGATCAACAAGAAATCCAGCCGAGACCAAGTTCACCTACCAAGGAGTGCGGTTTCAATACCAAGGAGAGCAGCAGAATTCCAGAGGAGGAGAAAGCCAAGCACGGAACTCATGGCTTTTTTCCTGTGATTTTTTTTAGTCTTGCAGTTAATTTAATTTTTTTTTTTCATTTTTTTTTTTTTCTCGCCTTCGGGTAAAATTTTTTTTTAACTGTTACCTTTTTCTTTTTTAACGATTTTTTACTAGTTTATCTAATATATATATATATATATTTTTTACATTTTTCTTAGGTGTTTTCTTTCTTTAAAAATATTCTTTTCTTTTCTTTTTTTTTTTTCTTTTTTCTTTCTTCCTTTTTGAACCTCTTTTTATCCCCTTTCTCCCCACTCACGATTTTGGATCTCTTCTAATTTGGTTAAAGCATATTTTCCTGGGGTTGTTGCCACCCTTTTAGTATTTTACTTGCCCCTTCATTTACTCTTATCTGGACAAAATGACAAGACGGAAAAATTCAACACAAAAAAAAGAACAAGAGGCAGTACCGAAGGCTAGGGACCTAATCAATACAGACATCGGTAATAGGTCAGATCTAGAGTTCAGAATGACAATTCTCAAGGTTCTAGCCGGGCTCGAAAAAGGCATGGAAGATATGAGAGAAACCCTCTCGAGAGATATAAAAGCCCTTTCTGGAGAAATAAAAGAACTAAAATCTAACCAAGGTGAAATCAAAAAAGCTATTAATGAGGTGCAATCAAAAATGGAGGCTCTAACTGCTAGGATAAATGAGGCAGAAGAAAGAATTAGTGATATAGAAGACCAAATGACAGAGAATAAAGAAGCTGAGCAAAAGAGGGACAAACAGCTACTGGACCACGAGGGGAGAATTCGAGAGATAAGTGACACCATAAGACGAAACAACATTAGAATAATTGGGATTCCAGAAGAAGAAGAAAGTGAGAGGGGAGCAGAAGGTATACTGGAGAGAATTATTGGGGAGAATTTCCCCAATATGGCAAAGGGAACGAGCATCAAAATTCAGGAGGTTCAGAGAATGCCCCTCAAAATCAATAAGAATAGGCCCACACCCCGTCACCTAATAGTAAAATTTACAAGTCTCAATGACAAAGAGAAAATCCTGAAAGCAGCCCGGGAAAAGAAGTCTGTAACATACAATGGTAAAAATATTAGATTGGCAGCTGACTTATCCACAGAGACCTGGCAGGCCAGAAAGAGCTGGCATGATATTTTCAGAGCACTAAACGAGAAAAACATGCAGCCAAGAATACTATATCCAGCCAGGCTATCATTGAAAATAGAAGGAGAGATTAAAAGCTTCCAGGACAAACAACAACTGAAAGAATTTGCAAATACCAAACCAGCTCTACAGGAAATATTGAAAGGGGTCCTCTAAGCAAAGAGAGAGCCTACAAGTGGTAGATCAGAAAGGAACAGAGACCTATACAGTAACAGTCACCTTACAGGCAATACAATGGCACTAAATTCATATCTCTCAATAGTTACCCTGAATGTGAATGGGCTAAATGCCCCTGTCAAAAGACACAGGGTATCAGAATGGATAAAAAAACAAAACCCATCTATATGTTGCCTCCAAGAAACACATTTTAAGCCCGAAGACACCTCCAGATTTAAAGTGAGGGGGTGGAAAAGAATTTACCATGCTAATGGACATCAGAAGAAAGCAGGAGTGGCAATCCTTATATCAGATCAATTAGATTTTAAGCCAAAGACTATAATAAGAGATGAGGAAGGACACTATATCATACTCAAAGGGTCTGTCCAACAAGAAGATTTAACAATTTTAAATATCTATGCCCCCAATGTGGGAGCAGCCAACTATATAAACCAATTAATAACAAAATCAAAGAAACACATCAACAATAATACAATAATAGTAGGGGACTTTAACACTCCCCTCACTGAAATGGACAGGTCATCCAAGCAAAAGATCAGCAAGGAAATAAAGGCCTTAAACGACACACTGGACCAGATGGACATCACAGATATATTCAGAATATTTCATCCCAAAGCAACAGAATACACATTCTTCTCTAGTGCACATGGAACATTCTCCAGAATAGATCACATCCTCGGTCCTAAATCAGGACTCAACCGGTATCAAAAGATTGGGATCATTCCCTGCATATTTTCAGACCACAATGCTCTAAAGCTAGAACTCAACCACAAAAGGAAGTTTGGAAAGAACCCAAATACATGGAGACTAAACAGTATCCTTCTAAAGAATGAATGGGTCAACCGGGAAATTAAAGAAGAATTGAAAAAAATCATGGAAACAAATGATAATGAAAATACAACGGTTCAAAATCTGTGGGACACAACAAAGGCAGTCCTGAGAGGAAAATATATAGCGGTACAAGCCTTTCTCAAGAAACAAGAAAGGGCTCAGGTACACAACCTAACCCTACACCTAAAGGAGCTGGAGAAAGAACAAGAAAGAAACCCTAAGCCCAGCAGGAGAAGAGAAATCATAAAGATCAGAGCAGAAATCAATGAAATAGAAACCAAAAAAACAATAGAACAAATCAACGAAACTAGGAGCTGGTTCTTTGAAAGAATTAATAAAATTGATAAACCCCTGGCCCGACTTATCAAAAAGAAAAGAGAAAGGACCCAAATAAATAAAATCATGAATGAAAGAGGAGAGATCACAACTAACACCAAAGAAATACAAACTATTATAAGAACATACTATGAGCAACTCTACGGCAATAAATTTGACAACTGGAAGAAATGGATGCATTCCTAGAAACATATAAACTACCACAACTGAACCAGGAAGAAATAGAAAGCCTGAACAGACCCATAACCAGTAAGGAGATTGAAACAGTCATTAAAAATCTCCAAACAAACAAAAGCCCAGGGCCAGACGGCTTCCCGGGGGAATTCTACCAAACATTTAAAGAAGAACTAATTCCTATTCTCCTGAAACTGTTCCAAAAAATAGAAATGGAAGGAAAACTTCCAAACTCATTTTATGAGGCCAGCATCACCTTGATCCCAAAACCAGACAAGGATCCCACCAAAAAAGAGAGCTATAGACCGATATCCTTGATGAACACAGATGCGAAAATACTCAACAAAATACTAGCCAATAGGATTCAACAGTACATTAAAAAGATTATTCACCATGACCAAGTGGGATTTATTCCAGGGCTGCAAGGTTGGTTCAACATCCGCAAATCAGTCAATGTGATACAACACATCAATAAAAGAAAGAACAAGAACCATATGATACTCTCAATAGATGCTGAAAAAGCATTTGACAAAGTACAACATCCCTTCCTGATCAAAACTCTTCAAAGTGTAGGGATAGAGGGCACATACCTCAATATCATCAAAGCCATCTACGAAAAACCCACCGCAAATATCATTCTCAATGGAGAAAAACTGAAAGCTTTTCCGCTAAGGTCAGGAACACGGCAGGGATGTCCATTATCACCACTGCTATTCAACATCGTACTAGAGGTCCTAGCCTCAGCAATCAGACAACAAAAGGAAATTAAAGGCATCCAAATCGGCAAAGAAGAAGTCAAATTATCACTCTTCGCAGATGATATGATACTATATGTGGAAAACCCAAAAGACTCCACTCCAAAACTGCTAGAACTTATACAGGAATTCAGTAAAGTGTCAGGATATAAAATCAATGCACAGAAATCAGTTGCATTTCTCTACACCAACAGCAAGACAGAAGAAAGAGATATTAAGGAGTCAATCCCATTTACAATTGCATCCAAAACCATAAGATACCTAGGAATAAACCTAACCAAAGAGACACAGAATCTATACTCAGAAAACTATAAAGTACTCATGAAAGAAATTGAGGAAGACACAAAGAAATGGAAAAATGTTCCATGCTCCTGGATTGGAAGAATAAATATTGTGAAAATGTCTATGCTACCTAAAGCAATCTACACATTTAATGCAATTCCTATCAAAGTACCATCCATCTTTTTCAAAGAAATGGAACAAATAATGCTAAAATTTATATGGAACCAGAAAAGTCCTCGAATAGCCAAAGGGATATTGAAAAAGAAAGCCAACGTTGGTGGCATCACAATTCCAGACTTCAAGCTCTATTACAAAGCTGTCATCATCAAGACAGCATGGTACTGGCACAAAAACAGACACATAGATCAATGGAACAGAATAGAGAGCCCAGAAATAGACCCTCAAATCTATGGTCAACTAATCTTCGACAAAGCAGGAAAGAATGTCCAATGGAAAAAAGACAGCCTTTTCAATAAATGGTGCTGGGAAAATTGGACAGCCACATGCAGAAAAATGAAATTGGACCATTTCCTTACACCACACACAAAAATAGACTCAAAATGGATGAAGGATCTCAATGTACGAAAGGAATCCATCAAAATCCTTGAGGAGAACACGGGCAGCAACCTCTTCGACCTCTGCCGCAGCAACATCTTCCTAGGAACAACGCAAAAGGCAAGGGAAGCAAGGGAAAAAATGAACTACTGGGATTTCATCAAGATCAAAAGCTTTTGCACAGCAAAGGAAACAGTTAACAAAATCAAAAGACAACTGACAGAATGGGAGAAGATATTTGCAAACGACATATCAGATAAAGGACTAGTGTCCAGAATCTATAAAGAACTTAGCAAACTCAACACCCAAAGAACAAATAATCCAATCAAGAAATGGGCAGAAGACATGAACAGACATTTCTGCAAAGAAGACATCCAGATGGCGAACAGACACATGAAAAAGTGCTCCATATCACTCGGCATCAGGGAAATACAAATCAAAACCACAATGAGATATCACCTCACACCAGTCAGAATGGCTAAAATCAACAAATCAGGAAATGACAGATGCTGGCGAGGATGCGGAGAAAGGGGAACCCTCCTACACTGTTGGTGGGAATGCAAGCTGGTGCAGCCACCCTGGAAAACAGCATGGAGGTTCCTCAAAATGTTGAAAATAGAACTGCCCTATGACCCAGCAATTGCACTATTGGGTATTTACCCTAAAGATACAAATGTAGTGATCCAAAGGGGCACATGCACCCGAATGTTTATAGCAGCAATGTCCACAATAGCCAAACTATGGAAAGAACCTAGATGTCCATCAACAGATGAATGGATCAAGAAGATGTGGTATATATACACAATGGAATACTATGCAGCCATCAAAAGAAATGAAATCTTGCCATTTGCAACAACATGGATGGAACTAGAGCGTATCATGCTTAGCGAAATAAGTCAAGCAGAGAAAGACAACTATCATATGATCTCCCTGATATGAGGAAGTGGTGATACAACATGGAGGCTTAAGTGGGTAGAAGAAGAATAAATGAAACAAGATGGGATTGGGAGGGAGACAAACCATAAGTGACTCTTAATCTCACGAAACAAACTGAGGGTTGCCGGGGGGAGGGGGTTTGGGAGAACGGGGTGGGATTATGGACATTGGGGAGGGTATGTGATTTGGTGAGTGCTGTGAAGTGTGTAAACCTGGTGATTCACAGACCTGTACCCCTGGGGATAAAAATATATGTTTATAAAAAGTAAAAAATAAAAAAAGTCAAAAGGGAGCCTCTGCTAGGTGGGTCTGACCTAATCAGATGAGCCATTTGAAGAGGGTTTAATAGTCAAAAACTCAAAGCAGTATAGAAACTTTCCTGTTGACCTTGAAGAAGCAAGCCATCATGACCTCTACAACTGCAGGAAAATAAATTCTACCATCAGCCATGTGAGCTTGGAGGAGGACCCTGAGTCTCAGTTGAGCTTCCTCTCTGGCTGACACCTCAGTTGCTATATGCAAGACTCTGAGCAGAGGGCCCGTTTAAGTCTTTCCCAGACTCCTGATCCACAGAAACTATGAGATAATAAATGGATGTTATTGCAATCTGCTAATTTTATTAAGTTGTAACACAGCATATAAATACCCCAATTCACTCAAATACTGATTGCATCAGGACCTTCAAACTGAGGTACATGTGCTCCTGGGGTTAACAATGGCTTTCTAAGTGTTCAGGGGCACACAATTTCAGTAGAATCATTCCAAACACCCAACCGCTACATGTCTTTCCCTGCACTGACCTGCCTGAAAATGGGCTGTTTCCTTTCTTTCTTCACCTTTACCAATCACCTTTCCTCTATTTTAATAAAGGAAGTTCAGCTCTCACCCACCCTGAATCTTACTCTGGTAAGATTACCCTGGCTGAAACGCTATGAGGTGACAAACAGAAAACAAAACAAATGTTTAACATAGTAGGGTCTGCAAAGACTCCTGCCATCCAGTCATTGTCTGTGGCAGGGCTCCATATCTTTCTCTTTCTTCTACTTATTAAGTTTAAGACAAAGTGTGTCATTGGAAACAGGATATTATGGCCTGGGTCAAGATGAGAGGGATTCATAAATATTGTAGAATTGGCTAGCAGAATTTATGATGGTACATTTTGTTGAACAAGCTAGCTTCTTCCATCTCCTAAGTGTTGTCAAGTACTGCATTTCTTCTGAGGATAAGTCCTGGTGGTAAGAAGTAGTAAAGGATGTGGCATCTTTTTTTCATCCAGGCAACAAACTCATGACAATGCTTAATATATCTGTCTAGTTGGTATTAGAGTAATCAAGATTTGTAAAAGGCATGCTGGTAAAAACCAATGTTTTCTGAATGCCCTCAGCATGTTTGCCATCTCCGTCTTGAGAGTTTGGTGACTGATTACAGGTCTCTCTGTTTCTGTAGATATCTCTGGGGCATATTTTTGGATAGTTTCAAGGAAAGGGAGCAAATGAAGCATCACTTCCAAAAGACTGTTACATATATGAAGAAGAGGAATGCATATGAATGGAAATTAGTATTTTGTGTTTTATTGAAAACTTAGATTCAGAAAAGAGTGTTGCCATCTATTTTGGCCCCCAACATATTAGATTATTGTAACTTTAGTATTTAATGCTTAGTGCCTTATGGTCACAGAAAAACTATGTATCTAGATAGATGAATATTTGTTGCAAGGACACAGAATGAAATGACCAATAAAAGCCTTTCAAGTATAAAACTACATTAGGATAAAATTCTGAGGTAGAAGTATGGAAATATGAGTTCAAACACAAAAGTGAATGATATAAAAATTCTGACTGTTAAAGAAGATCATGTTTAAGTGCCTTTTAAATAGGTTTTGGTGCTTATCAAGTTACTACATTATTTAGATTTCACTGGATACATATAATATAATATAATAATTATATTGTATAATATAAACATTATTACAATGTTTATTAAAGACATAAATACTTAGAATTACATTTTTATAACTATTTAATCTTATAGTAATATTTTTTCAATACCAACTTAAAAGTCTATGAGAAGATCCATGGTTTCACAACATTCTTTTAGATCAGTGAACAAAAAGTTTCAAGATCAAAGGTGAGAGAGACTGTTGCAAGGTAATTTAGTGGTTAATGAAATCTACTGGGATAAAGTAAATGAATTTTATTTAGTAAGGAATAGGGAACCAGTGACATGGGAAACAGTGATTCTTTTGGTAGAATATCCTGAGTCTCTCTCTCATAGGTGCCAAAGCACTCTTCAAAGCTCTCTAATCACAGTTCTGCTTCAAAAAAGTCTGGGTGATATGCAAACCAAACCTCATAATCTAAGCAGAGATTTCACTAATGAATTTGGAGGGAGGAGAGAATAAACTCCTAAATTGTTTTCTATTGACTCTATGTTTGATCAACCCTGGTGGATCCAGCCCTTCTGAGCAACACTGAAGACTGTTGAAAGGCTAGTACTATTCCAGGCCAACTTACCCAGAGAGCCAGAGGAAGTAATGAGCTTTCATTTACCTTAGCCATGAATTCCTGGACACCTAAGCCAAAAAGTAAAATAGGCAAGATATTGCATAATTCTTCTCCTATACTGACTAGAGCACAGTGAAAAACACAAGAGGTAAGAAGTAGCTCTCAGAACTGAATACTTATATTAACTTTTTCATACAAACATCAAATTCATAGCCTTCATGCTGCCATTCTCTGTGGTACAAACTTCTACTACACATTTCCCAGATCTTTCATTAAGTTTTTGGGCCAAGTGCTTTGCTGCCTTGTATTACTTGTTTGTTCTATTTGCCAATTTTTTTCTCATTATAATATCACAAATATGCTGTCATCATATTGGATAAGGATCCCCATGTAATATCTCGGGAGGATAACATGAGCAGCTTATTCTCAGTTGGGCTTTCTGCATCGTTAGATAAAAGTCTGCACTTTACTTACCCCACTTTGGTAATTACAACCATTCTGTGGTATAACTGTCCTTATTCTGACTCTCTCTCTGATAGGTCTTACTGACTTGACATATAACCTCGTGTTTGCTCTTTTGAAACATCTGTAGTGGCTATACCCCTCTCTCCTTTATCCCTTAATGAATTCATTTTTTAATGAACAATTCCTCTGTCTGATAAATGATTTATTATAAAATGATCTACTTACACTATGATTTTAAGGAGAGCTGTATTGCTCAGGGCAGGGAGGGGATTTGGAAAGGCCTGTAAAGTGAAAGCAAGTAGAGGAATTTGAGTTTTTCCATCAAAATGAGATGAGTACAGTTCCCCCAGGTGATTTCAAGGGTATGTTGTCACTACCACTGCCACCTAAAACGGAAGCATGCAACAAGAGGTTGCAAAAATATCCTAAGATCTTTTAAGAGAAAAAAATATATATACTGTTTTAATACACAGCACTTTCCTCCTCCCCAAATTCTATTTATGTTTTCATATTATAAAAGGGTAAAATATGACTTTGAATTTTGGCAAAATAGCTTCTCTTACTTATGTAGGTCAGGGTTATTTCCTACACTGGATACTTTATCATCTGACAGACTGGTTGTTTTCTGGAAGGCTCTCATTTGTTGCCCAATTTAACATGAGTCTAATCAAATATTGGTGTGTATCTATAAAAAGATCACATCAAAGGTTTGTAACTTGGTCACATTCAGCTTAGTAAAACAGAATTCTGTTAGCATAATTGGTTTGTTTCCTCACAATTCGATATTCTTCCAAAAATTTTCAATGTGATTTGTTGCTCATCTTTCTATTTAAAGATGCATTGATTGTTTGTTTGGAGCTGTTTCCCTAGATCTCTAGAACACAAAGTGAAAGAATCAGGTTACTATCATTACAATTCATGGATCACCATTTGTTGGTGTTAATACAGTTTTCTGGCATCAGGATCCTAAAAGGGCCACCAGACATAATATAGTTATGGGTTCTTTAAAAGAGGTGTGCTGTTTTTCACACAAAGGCAGTTGAAAATAACAAAAAGAAAGTGCAACTTTTAGCAGTGTTTTATATATAGCCCTGTATTTATATAGCCTTGTTTTTCCTTGATGATACTAAATAATAGATTGTATGATATATTTTGATACCTCTGTTAAGGAGATAAATTTGAATTATTCTCTTACTAGTTCACTAAAGTCTTACAGCATAATCTTCATTAGCAAAGCTAGTTACACTTGATGTATTTGTCACACCAAATTCTGTTTGCTTTCATAAAATGGATTTGTATTCTTGTTGCATATTTAATTTTGTGCATATTGTAAACCAAAGTTGTGCACTTTAATTGCCTATTCATAATAGCTGATTGACTAAGTAAATTTGCCCCCAAAATCCATCGCACTAATTAGCTACTTTCCTGCTTGTATAACAAGTGTACACATTTATACTGCTGTACAATGAATATAAAAAGATTTATTTATTTTCTACTCACCTGACATAAATTTGCTGCAAATATGATTGAGTAGAGATTACAATAAATAATGTTTTATTTTCTAAATCCTAAAACTTAATTTGTCATCTGAAAATCTTTTGAGTGTAAATGCTTGGAATGGATTTACTTATAAACTTTATTAGGGGAAATAGAGCAGAACTTTTTCTGAAATGTTGACTAATAAATCTTTAAAATTGATCAGTAACAATTAATTAATTGATAATGACTTAAAACTTTAGACTCTAGAAGAAATTTTATGAATGGAAAAATTGTCAAACTTCAATATAATGTATTATAGGGCAACAAAATATATTAGAAAGAAATGTTATTATAATGCATGTAATATTGAAATTATCCATAATTTTGGATATATGAGTCGAAATTGGGTTTACCAATGAAAAGAAAATCTCAAACTCAAAGACAGTATGATAGGAAACATAATGGTACTCCTGTTATCATTCTTTCACTATGTCTTAGAATTTTCTTGAAGGCTTTGTGAGGATGGAAGAAGAAAGGAGCAATTGTTCTTGTCACAGGAACAAGACTACTTAACCATTTCTTAAAAAAGAAAAAAAAGAAAAAAAAAGAATAGCACGTTGCTCTTAATCATCTTTCTAATAAGATGTAAAGCAACATTTTCCTTTTGAGATCAGAAATGTATTTTGTGTATGCATATTAACTATATATTTATTCTCCCAAATTAGTAAATTATAAGAACACTCAGACTACATAAGATAAATTTAGAAGTAGATATGATTTTTATTTTATCTACTTCTATACTATTTGCAGATTTAACAAGAACCAATAAAAATATAGTAGCATTTCTTAGAAAAAAACAAAAAGAGAGTAATTGCTGCTTTACGGAAAAATAGAAGACCTTTAAGCACAAATTAGCTGAAATTTCCTCCTCTTTCTGTGATGCAGTGAAATAGCATAGCCTTTGGGATTTTTCCCTAGAGCAAGCAAGTGGCTCCTGGACAGAGACAAGCATCCCTTTTGCAGCAGTGTTTACTGTAAAGGAATGCAAAAAATATTTATTACAAACCACACACAAGTAATGTTTTGTTTCATGAAACCATGTAAAGGAATTGATCTTTATTCATTTTTTTAATTAAGCAGAAAATACCACTGATGAATTCTCTGTTCATAGTGATTAGTACTACTGTACAGATAAGCACAAACCTAAGTATGTTATTTTGAACCTTTTATTTAGATAGAAAAAGATCACCAATGAATATATGTTCTAAATTACAAAAGAGCTATCTCATTCTTTCTCTGTGTACTGGCATCTAGGAGTTATCATTGTTAACTAAAGATATAACAATGATCTTGATATTTTCCTCTGCAATTATTTGAATGTATGGCATTTGCCGCTGGGTTAGCTTGTGGAAAGATGAAACCTGAATGTTCTAAAATAGCTGCTTTTTTAATGTATGGATTATTTTAACATTTCTTGGTCTGTTTCTGTTACTGGCCTGTGTGAATTGTCAACAATTGTAGTGTGTAAATGACTGATTTTAAGGACTCATGTTCTGGATAAAGAGTCTAATATTTTGGAAATAAGCAGATGATTAAGTATGCTAAGTCATTTTTATATTTAATGGAAATACTAAAACTTCATTATTTAAAAGCACAACTTCCTTTTAAGCAAGATGGATCCTCAAATAAAATCTGAAGGTCATTGCTGACTGAGCTACTAATAGAGCTCCTTCATGTGAACAGCTGGATCATTTGTAGATATTCAGAAGTGTTCCTGGGACTGAGTTGGAAAAATAGGGCCAAAGAAAGATGAATATTAGAATGAGGAGAATTTGGCATTAGAAGCAGTTGTAAGTGATGAAATGGGCCACAGAGACAAAATGAGGGTGAAGGGTTGGGGGGGAACAACAACTCTACAGAAGCCTGTGTGCTCCTTGGGGTCATGTAGCTAATAAAAAATTTCCACTTATAATAGACCAAATGAAAGGGGCCCAGAGCAGGAAAATGTGCACTTAATTTTCAATTTTTGGGCCTTGTTTACACTTTTAAGTAATGACCAACACCAAGCACTGTTGGTATTGATACAGCGAAGAAAAGCATGACCAACACCAAGCACTGTTGGTATTGATACAGTGAAGAAAAGCATAACACACAAGAGGCAGTCAGACTCCTTTTAAAATAATTCTATAGAAGCAGAAGCTAACTAAGGTCAGAGGTATCCATGGAAAATGTGCTCCCTAGAAACATACAGACATCTTTGGAGGAACACTCATCTTCCATTAAGGCATCAATAGGAAAAGGGCTTCAGGCAATCATCCTTCCTTCTAAAAAGTCTGGGTAACTGTAGCTGACACTTGTGTTTCATAAATATTTAAAATCATAAGGAATCACGACATGGGCAGGTTTATGAAGTTTGAATTTCACTCTCTGTAGTTCTAAAAACTCTAAAAAATCCAAAAAAATCACTCATATAAGACTTCCAAGACCATTATCTTGGCATACCATGCTAGCACTTTTATTAGACTATACTCTCCTTCTTCTGTTTGCGAAATAACCTTTATGTTCTCAGTCTATGTTGCATTAGGTCCTGGAAATGGAAACATGAATAAGATTGTTACTATCCTCATAAATTTCATCATCAATTTAGGAGGAAAAACAAGTGCATAATTACAATTCAATGTGATAGAATAAGAATAGAGTCATTTAAAAATTGTGGTACCATTCCAAGGGGAATAGAAAGTACCTTTTGCTGGGATCATTGGCAAAATCCTCAGAATACAGATAAATGTAATGGAGACTTCAAGTTCATGGTGAGGGACTAGGTACATACCTTTAACTCTGTTAAAGGTGTTCTAAAGTCTCATTGAAGTGACTTAAAGAAATCCATAGTAATCCTGAAGAACTGGGAAGGATGCCATCAATAGATCAGAAACAGAAAATGAAAAATGAAGAATAGACCTGTCAGGATTGAGATGGGGAGGGGTGGTGCTAAAGTGGTTGAAAGACCACTAAAAAATGAGTGTTGCTTTCCCTAAAAGAACACTGAGAAATTCTAAGAATAAAGTAAGCACCGCCTGATGTTAAGCACAGGAGGAACATTGGCAAGTAAATCACTGAAAGATTTCTAGTTAATCACTCATATTTTCTGGAATGCTTAGATTAGTTTCTGCTTTCAGATGATATCTAACAAGTATAGACCTCTAAATGAAATAGAGAGTTTGCAATAGTGGATTTCCAGCCAGGTCTTTAGGGCTGGAGAAATAAGCAGGACTAGTAACTCTTGGCTTCTAGAATTCATGTCAAGAAAGCATCAGGGACATGAAAGGAAGCTCATCTGTCTGCATGTTCCATTTCCCTCCTACCATATGTCTCATGCAATTTTGAATCATATTCACTGTAAGGGGAAGAGTGGTTTTTCACAAGTGCTGAGAAAATATAAGCTATCAAACCCATTAATTCGAGACCTTCGTAGGTAAAATGAAGAGATAACCAAAAATCACTTGAAGGAAAAGAAGGCAGTAATGTGAACAAACAAAAGATCTAATCTCTGAAGAAACTGTTACTGCCGGAAACAAAATAATTCTTCAAATAAATCCATTTAATATTCTTAGAGTGTTATTTTTATGGAAATACCACATCCATAGAGCAATAGTAAGTTGTTCAAAAAAGAAAAAAGAGAATTGAAGAATAAACAAACTTTGGGGAAATTAAAAGCATATTAGCATTTAAAGAAGTCACTAAAAATTTGAATTGCAAAAAGGACATGACTAACAGCTAAACCGTTAATCTGGAAACTAATGTATAAGTGCAATAATAAAAAATGACTAAATCATGAGAAAAGAGACAGAGGACAGATCTAAAACATCTGATTTCAGCTTAACAGAAGTTCAAGAAGAAAATGAATTAAAAAATAGTTTATTAGGAGAAAATCTTCCTAAACTGAAGAAATTCAGGTCTTTCTTCACTCTAAAGAACCCTTCAAACATTTTAAGATAATATTGTGAATGAGGAGAAAAACACAATTTTGATAAATATTGGTAAAATTTTTGGATTCCAAAATGCAAAGAAAATCTAGGAGAAAAGAAGATCCTTACAAATGAATTATTAGATGTTCAGCTGGGTGTTAAAGGATTGTGGAGCATTGTTTACAACTTAATAAAAGGATTTCAGTATATAATTCTATACCAAACTATGACAACAAAATAAAATCAGTATGCCAATTAGGAAGTACTAGAAAAAAATTTATTTAAGGTAATGCTTCAGTAAAACAAACAAACAAACAAAATAATTCAAAGGGTAAGATCTTGAATATAGAAAGCGCTGACTAGAAAAGTATTCAGTAAAACTTCAAATTGAATGTAGGCAGTTGCTGACACTGTGCTTATGAAATTTAAAATGCTTGTTAAGAAAGAGCTCCTGAAATATGGAAAAAAGAATAGACAGTAAAATTATAACCAATAGGGAGTTAGAATTCTATATGAATTTAGCAAATGTGGGTGAATTGGGAAAATGAGCTTGTTGGAGCTCCTGCCATATAAGATAAGAAGCTATGCATATGATTGGTTTGCAACTAAGATAAAATATTTTAAATATATTTTTATAAATTTAATATGCAATATATAATGCTATAAAAATAAGAGGGAACTGCCCCATCACTCAAGGTAAGCAAAAAGGTAAAAGAAAACTTGATCATAATCAGAAAAGTTTGGAAGGAAAAAGAGTAGCCCAACGTTGATACTAAAACAAGGCAGAAAAATGTCAGAGGAACCTCACCTATGAATGTAGAGGTAAAATTTTAAATAAAATGTTAAAAACACATGTTAGAAATGAATTATAATTGATAATACAATATAATAAACTATGATTTTTATTTCAGGATTGCAGTCAACTACATAGTAAGAAATGTATTACCAGAATTTCTCCCCTAAAAGATTAAAGGAGTATAGGATCATTTATGTTACTGTCTTGGATCACAAAAACTTTTAAGTTTGTACTTCTGCAAAGAAACCACTAGAAAGTTACATTAAAAATATCTTTCTTGGGGCACATGGGTGGCTCAGTGGGTTTAAAGCCTCTGTGTTCGGCTCAGGTCATGATCCCAGGGTCCTGGGATGGAGCCCCACATCAGGCTTTCTGCTCAGCGGGGAGCCTGCTTCCTGCACTCTCTCTACCTGCCTCTCTGCCTGATTGTGATCTCTGTCTGTCAAATAAATAAACAAAATCTTTAAAAAAAAAATCTTTCTCAATAACATCAGAACTATAATTATAAGCTTAAGAAATATTTATGATAAAAATATATGTATATAAAAAATATATGTTTATAAAAAATAAAAAAAAAAAAAGAAAGAAATATTTATGACCTATATGAACAAAATTGTAAAACTGTGCAAAGAGACATTAAAGAAAGATCTTAATTAAAGCCAAATATCTTGTTCCTTAATAGATTCAATATTGTAAAAGTATTATCTATCCCAAATCTCCATATAAATTCAATGCAATCTCAGTCAAAATTACAATGGGACCTTTTCTGAGCTTTACAAATTGATCCTAAAGTCCTCCCCCCTCAGAAGTGTAAGCACTTATAAGAACCAAGAAAAGCTTAGAATTCATAAAGCTGTTTATTTTAATATTATATATAATAGCAACCTCCCCAAGATTAATCAGCAGATTATGAAATATGTGGAAAGAGGATATTCATCAGTTATTGAAACATATTATGAATCCTATAAGATAATGGAAAATGGTAATGATTTTGATGTTAGACATGAAAGCAAAATGTCTGAACCTGATAATGACAAACATAAAAATAGGAATACATGAGGACAAAAATAGTTAGATGGCATGAAAAACAGTGTGCAGAGATAAAAAGAACACTTCTTACTCTTAAAAATGTCTAGTAGGGTTGATGTATCATTTTTCAATAAAACAAAAATGGAAAAACAAGTGGGATCCTAAATAATTTATAAACTCAGAAAACACTAATCAAGTGTTTACTTTTATTCTAAAGTCATATACTTTAGAATGCTTTATTTTCAGTTAGAAGAAATAAAGTGATAAAAACAACCATGAGTCTATTCTCTCTTGCAGCCATCCCACACCCTTAGTCAAGAATCATGGAGGCCTCCCATGCTCCCTTGGGGGTGACCTGCTACAGAGCTAAGATCCTTTTGCTTTTTTATTGCATATGGAATTACAGAGGCTTAAGTTCTAAAAAAAAATGCTGAATGCATTTATGATTTAATCTTTAACCTAATGCCTCTGCTTGAAGATTTACTTTTAAGTCTGATTTGTGAGGCTGACCAATTTTTTCAGGATGGTTCTAATTACAATTTTCTTTCATGTAATGAACCAAATCTTTGCCTCTATAATTTCTGCCTACTGGACCTGGCTTTATTCTTTTAAAACATAGAGAAGAATTACTTCATATGGCAGGCCTTTAGATGTTTGGAGACTTTGATATAGTCTTTTGTCTTCTTATCTACAGTTCCAACATCCTCAACCCCTCCAACCCTTTCCCATGTTACACAGCTGAACTCAGCATTTTCTTTACCTTCCATGACAAAAATTTAGTTGACCCAAACCAAATCAAATATGCTTTCCAGATATTGACCAGCCACTATAGAGGCCAGTGAGAATGTTGTAAGTTCTACACAAAATATAGTTAAATTACGTTTTGTTTTGTTTTGTTTTTAAGAATAGTTTTTGGCTCATGTTGAGTTTGGTGCTCATAAATGTATGTCAATCTTTTTCACATGAACTACATAAGTTATACTTCATCTATTCTCCAATTGAGTGAATTATTTTTTAAGGCTCAAGGGTGGATCTGTAATATATCTCTAATTTAATCTTACTACTTTCAGTCTTTGAAAAAATTTAAATGTTGATTGTCACTCAACCTGTTACCTGGTTAATTCAGTTTTTATTTATCTGCTAATTTAAATAGCATGTGATTTATATCTGTGTTCAGTTTAGTAACCGAAATACTGAACTGGTCAAGATCTCATTGCCATTTCCCTAGAGTTTAAAATGGTGGTTGTTTCTGTCTAGCTAGCTATGACCTGGCTGACTGTGCTCTTATCCAATTCACTCTTTTTTTTTTTTTTTTAGTTTTTTATTTTTTATAAACATATATTTGTATCCCCAGGGGTACAGGTCTGTGAATCGCCAGGTTTACACACTTCACAGCACTCACCAAAGCACATACCGTCCCCAATGTCCATAACCCCACCCCCTTCTCCCAATCCCCCTCCCCCCAGCAACCCTCAGTTTGTTTTGTGAGATTAAGAGTCACTTATGGTTTGTCTCCCTCCCAATCCCATCCTGTTTCATTTATTCTTCTCCTACCCACTTAAGCCCCCATGTTGCATCACCACTTCCTCATATCAGGGAGATCATATGACAGTTGTCTTTCTTCACTTGACTTATTTCACTAAGCATGATACACTCTAGTTCCATCCATGTTGTCGCAAATGGCAAGATTTAATTTCTTTTGATAGCTGCATAGTATTTTCTTAGTCTCAGAAATATCATGAGAGACTTTACTAAATTTCTTCCTGCAGGAAAAATACTTCATTAATAAGAAGGTTTTCTGATTGCTGTTTTTTTTTAAAGAAACATAATTATATTTTTAAAATTTTTAATCTTGTGTGGAATAATAATTTATAGAACATAAAAAAGTGGAGCTGCTATAGTTGAAAAGTGCATGTAAAGATGGGACTTATAATTAATCATCTCTATTCCTCTCATGCTTTTCCTAAGCCATGGCTGCCCACACACCTCAGGTCTCCAAGGAAGACATCTGAGGACATAAATGATATCCTGTCATAACTATCAATAGTGTCAGCCTGACCATGAAGGACATGAGACTAACTCAGTATGGCATAAGCAAGAATAATACATGCTCATGCTTTGGGTCCATTCTTCTATTTGAAGTTACTCCCTAGAATCTATTTAATATTTTTATGGAATAATATAGTGTCTAAGAGAAATACTTTCAAGGTTACTGGTCTATGTGTTCACCTTTTATAGTAGAAGAATTACAGTTAATGCAGAGGTCAGATCCTGGTGTCTGGTATATCCTCTTACAACTCTCACCTAAATACTTATGTGAGAGATCTTGATAAAGATCAATTAAGGGACCAGAACTGCAATGCCTCAGGAAACTAAAAATAAGAAAAGGCCATATGGTGGTGTATGAAGGGAATTTTCAATTGCTTGGAATACACATTCTAGTGTAGATATAGTCCATTTACTGTACCAGCCTTGCATAAACAGCTGCATCCCTAGGGTCTGCTCCTAACCTTGAGACTTAAGGATTATGTTGATCTGAAAATCTGGCAGCCAGCTAAACCCTGATGCCCAAAACGTCAATAAAAATTCTCTCTCTCTCTCTCTTTCTCTCTCTCCATCCATCCACAATATTCCTACTGAACTCACTGCTACAGATCTAGATCTAAAAGCAAAAATTCACCAGTATGCAATAGGCTGAGTATATAGGTAGAAATAGTATATGTACTCTGTATTCTGGAAAATAAAGCATCAGCATAGAAATATCAAAAATGAGTAAACCAGGTAGTATAAACATAATGGGTTTATGGAAAAGTGTTTCCAACATAAAGTCAAAGAACTATCCTGAACATTCAGAGAAAGAACAAACTTCTGAAGTAATTTTTTATAAGAGTAAGTGGGAAGTATTTGAGGATATTCACCTTACTCTCCTAGTAAAAGTCTAATAACATGACCACTACAAAGTAGAAATAGAAGCTGGTATTAGTTAGTATGTTTCTGGCTGCAAGTAACAATTTTGATGTGGGATGGCTTAAACAATAAACACATTCTTTCCTTTGCTTTTTTTGTCTCAAGTTTTTATTTAAATTCTAGTTAGTTAACATATAATACATATAGTGTAATATTAGTTTTATGAGTAGAATTTAGTGATTCATCACTTACAGATAACACCCAGTGTCCATCACAAGTGCCCTCCTTAATAACCATCACCCATTTAATCCACCTCCTTCCCCTGTCTCTCTCCCCTCTAGCAACTCTCAGTTCTCTATAGTTAAGAGTCTCTTTTAAGGTTTGCTGCTTCTCTCTTTTTTTTCTTCCCCTATGTTCATCTGTTTTGTTTCTTAAATATAAGTGAAATCATATGGTATTTGTCTTTCTCTGACCAACTTATTTCACTCAGCATAATATTCTCTAGCTCCAGCTACATTTTTGCAAATGACAAGATTTCATACTTTTTGATGGCTCAGTAATATTCCATTATGTGTGTATGTGTGTGTGTGTGTGTGTGTGTGTGTGTGTGTGTGTATACCACTTCTTCTTCATCCACTCATCTATCAGTGGGCATTTGGCTCTTAAAGTAATTTGGGGGGCACCTGGGTGGCTCAGTTAAGTGTCTGCCTTTGGCTCATATAATGTTCCTGGGGTCCTGGGATCCAGCTCTGTGTCAGGCTCCATGCTCAGCAGGGAGTCTGCTTCTCCCTCTTCCTCAGTCCTTTCTCCCTGCTCATGCGTGCTCTCTCACACTCTCTCTCACTCGCTCACTCTCCAAAATAAATAAATACAAATCTTTAAAAAAAAGTAATTTAGTATTGTTGATAATGCTGCTATAAGCATTAGGGTTCATGTACCCCTTTGAATCAGTATTTTTGTATTCTTGGGGCAAACACCTCGTAGTGCAATTGCTGGATTTTAGGGTAGCTCTATTTTTAAATTTTTGAGGAACCTCCATACTGTCTTCCAGGGTAGCTTCACCAGTTTGCATTCCCACCAATGGTGGAAGAGAGTTCCCCTTTCTCTGCATCCTCAACATCAATTGATATTTCCTATGTTGTTAAATTTAGCCATTCTGATAGAGGTGAGGTGATCTCTTTGTATTTTTGGTTTGTATTTGTCTGATGATGAGTGATGTTGAGCATCTTTTCATGTGTGTGTTAGTCATCCAGTTGTCTTCTTTGGAAAAATGTCTGTTCATATTTTCTGCCCATTTCTTAGCTGGGTTATTTATAAATACATTATTTCTTACATAACCAGAATATGAAGGCAGAGTGGATTGCCATGTAAGGTCATTACAATGGTCAAGTTGTCATCAGGGCCTTTGTGTTCTTTCAATCTAATTGTGTTGGTTTTTTGTTTGCCTGATTGTTTTCAGTCTGGCTTACCTCAAGTCACAAGATGGCTGCAGTTCCCTGGGTCACATCTATGCATACCAGCATGCACATGATAATAAGAGAAGAATCTTCCTAAGCCTCTTTCTTAGGAGAGAAAAGTATTGTGCAGAAGCTCCCGGTCAGCTTCTCTTCACATTGATCTGAAATAAATTACATGAATTTTCCTTAGGCAATGACTGAAATGTGAAATAAAACAATTATAACTGGCTTAAACAAATTACTTGGGGTATTATCACATCCATTACATGGCTATACAGAGAGAAAAAGATGGAATAAAGTAGTAAGGTATAGAAGGGAACTACCTGAGGAGAAAAATCAGAATGCACACTGCTAAGAGTAAAGAGCAGGAATGAAATTGGGAACATTGGACTGACAATAATAAACTAAAAAAGCTCTCCTTGTGTGTTAAAAAAAGGACCTAGACATGTTAGAAAGTTAAAAAAGATGTGGAAGGAAGAGAATAGAGACTGAAAAGTATGCTTATTATGACAGATAAAGGAAAAAAAATAGATGAAAAACTATCCAAGGCTTCAGAAGGAACATTTTCATAAGTGAAAATTGACTTGAGCCTATCAATTAAATGTGATCACATATGTTCCAGGTAAAATGAATAGTAAGAGACCCATAATTTTACACTGGTAAATCCTACAAGTATATTGTCAAGGGAATTAAAAACTACATAAAAAGGGACAAAAATTATACTAGTCTTAGACCTTTATTTTACAGTACTAAATTGTAAATAACAATGCCTGTGAAATTTTTCAAAGAGAAAATGTAATTTAAGAATTCTATGTGCAGCACTATAGTCAATCTAGTTTAAAAACAAAAGATAGTTGTGTTTAAGAACTCTGAAAATATATTCTTTATTTTCCTTTCCTTGCAACTGAAGATATACATAGGTGGATAACTCAAGCTAGAGAAAAATGTGGTATTGAATTTTTGAAGTTAAGTGGTAGGGATACAAGATTCACATTCTCATCTAAGATGTCATTCAAACATAAAGACAACAGAAATACTTTCTCAGGTATTAAAAGCCTCATTAAATACAAGACTTACGTATTCCTTCAGAAAGAGACATTCCTGTCACTTTAAGACCTTAAGAATAGTAATGTAATAATATAAAAAGACTGGTTTTTGGATTATAAGCAACCTAATTGGATGAGTATAAATAGCTATGGTAGTATGATTATTCAACAGAATGCAAAATACAAAACTATTGAAAGTAGTGTTTTATATAGTAGAACAACATATACTAATAAGTGGTTTTATAACTTTTATTCAGAAAAATAAAAATAAACAAAATTAAGAAGTGGGTAGGAAAGGAATAACAAGGAATGATAAGTTCTTTTGGCAAAGAAATGACTCAAAGTCATCATTTCTTTTTGCCCTGGAGAAATAGGAAAATACAATTTTAAAAATATATGAGAAGTGTTATCACTAGTAAAATTAAGAACAAAAAATAACTTCCTGCACTACTATGAAAATAAAACAAAAAATACACTTTTGCAAAAATACAAACAAACTGAAGTGTATGCAAGCATATCAAACTAGAAGGTATAAAACAAATTAAGAAGTATAATTCAATCATTTTTATAATAGTTAAAAAAAGATTAAGAAATGTTCTCTATCTTGCTTAGAACAGGATGTCTATAGGAAGACAGACCAAGGATAGACCAGAAAATCAGAAATTAAAAAAAGATATTCAGTTATTGATATCAGACAAAATATCCAAATAAAAATAATTAATAAAGATTAGATTTTTTTTGCATTGATAACCTTTTTTTCAAATCTTAAAACAGGATAAAAATTTCTAGCCTCATATAGAGACATTTAGCAAAAAATGGTGATTAAGATGAAGAGATAATTAATGTCAGGGGGAATAAAAATGGTTAAAAAAGTATCAAAACTCTTCACTGAGATTCCAAGAATGCAAACCAAAATTACACGATATTGTTTTAACCTTTAAATTACAAAATCTTTTGCAGTTGTGATAGTCAATTGTTTGAAGATACCATGGGAAGATATTCTCACATGAGTTTCTCAAACTCTGGAAAGCAGTTAAATAATTCACACAGAGACACTTTACATAGTCATTTTACTCCCAGTTATAGTAAAGGAATGAACACTAAGGCAAAAATCTAAATAAGTGACATATTTATAGTAAAGATGTTCATCACACTTTACAACAGTCTAAAATTAGAAACAAATATCACTGAAGAAGAGCACTAATTTATTATAGTTTAGTAACCACAGATTATTAATATAATTTAATAATTATGTATTACATCATATGCATGATATGTATATATCATGATATATATATTATACAGTAATTAAGAGGTGTTTTTGAAGAATTATCATTGCACTGAATAATATTTTTTATTTAATTCTGAAGTCAAGAAAGCCTGATGAACAATTGTGCCCTCTATGTTATCACAACTATGTAAAAATGCGTATGAATTTTCAGAAAGAAAATATGACAAGAATATAATTATAAGTGAAATTATAGGTGATTTCTGCTTCCTATGACTGTTCTGTACATTCTAAATTTCCAATTTCCAACATGGATTATCTTAACAAAGAGAAAATAAATGTCAGTAATTGGAAGAAAAAAATTGCTTTTCTTCCACTTCTAATTTCTTCCATTTCTGGGTGTTCTCAAATGTTGTGGTGATTTTATAATCAAAACTCTAGCTCTTTCACTCCCTGAGATGTAATTTTTCTGAGACTGGAGAATTAAAACAGCTCTCTATTTTCACACTACCTCCTTGCCTATCTTGGTTTTCATTTTCTTCCTAACCATGTTTGCTCTCCTTTTGCTACTCGGGAGATCACTTGCCTGGTTGGAGAAGATGAAAACTATACAGGAGTTAGTTGATTAGTCTTGTTTGCTTTTTCCGTCTGTTAGCATTGTGTATGCCATCTGTTACCAGCAGATTACCTTCATTCATTTCCTTCTTTCTCAGAACTTAGCGAAAAGGAAAACAGTCCACCATTTTGTCTTCAGAAAGTTTTCGCAAAGTTGAATTCGCTTTGAGTATTCAACCTCCTTAGAGATGCTAACTGATCTGATTTATTGTTTAGTTTTATGTCCTTTCCTTCTCATTGAAAACCTTTCTGATGTTCTTTTATAATGTGACCTCATCAAATGTGTCCTTTGGAACTACAAAGGGTTTTGTATTTGTGGCCCTTGAAGCCAGGTCAGCACACTAATCCATCACACATGCAGACTACAGTTGCTAACTGTTTTTCTCTTTTTGGTACCTTTTCCTTCTTTGCCAACTGCTTTGGGTGTCATGCTCTTTTCCTTGGCTCTCAGTGTTTGACCATGCCTCACAAAATCAAAAGCTGTAGTGCCACACCTAGTGAAAGATAAAGAATTGGAGAGCCCAGAGCCCATCTACCAAGAGGGCAGGTGTTCTTCATCTACCTCTAACTGATTGCCTCACAGGACTGATGGCCCATTCTGGTAAAAATCCTCTGATTTTTGAAAGATGCTGAAAATATAAGTATGTGTGTATTAAGGAGAAAAAGAACTAGAGTGACCGAGATATCTCTCCAGAATTTTAATGTAAATAGTTAACAATTATTTTTTTATTCAGGTCAATACCCCATGTTAAATCACAAATAACAAATTTAGTGAGATGAATTCAGTCAGAGACCTCCAGTTTTCATTCTTTATCCTATATCCACTTTCATTTCTCAAGGTTCTCCCAAGAAGCAGAAGAAGTAGCATATATAGAAAAAAATAAAGAATTGGCCCACACGATTATGGAGGCTGAGAGGTCCCTCAATCTGCCATCTGCAAGCAGGTGACCCAGAAAGGCGACTGGCAGTAATTCAGTGCAACCACAAATGCCCAAGAACCAGAGGATCCAATGGTGAAGGTCCCAGTATGAGAAGGGAGGGAAGAGATGAGATGAGATGTCCCAGCTAAGCAGTGAGGCAAGAAAAAGACAGGATTCCTCCTTCCTCTGCCTTTCCTTTTGTTTTACTCAAGCCCTGAGTTGATTGGATGGTACCCACCCACACTGAGGAGGATGATCTACTTTGCTGAATCAACCAGTTCAAAGGATAAACTCATCTAGACGCACTCTCCTTAGACACACCCAGAAACAGTGTTTAATCTGGGTGCTTCATAGCCAGTCAAACTGACACATAAAGGTCACCACCATACCTATAATAAGTTTGTTTTTCCACTTCATTCCCTCTCAGGTTTGGCATTCAGATATCAACTTTTTTTAAAAAAAGATTTATTTATTTACTGGAGAGAGAGAGAATGCACAGCGGGGAGGTGTGGAGGGAGGCAGGGTGTAGGGGAGAGAGAAACTTGAGCAGATTCCATGCTGAGCACCCCACCAGGGCTTGATCTCACAACTTTGAGACCACAACGTGAGCCAAAACCAAGAGCCGGATGTTCAGTTAACTGCACCACCCAGATGCCCCAATTTTACCTTTGTTAACAAGTATCTTCCACAGCTCTAAACCCTGTTGTCACCAATTTATAAGGTAGATATATGTGTGTCTGTGTGTGTGTGTGTTGGGGAGAGGAGTGGTTACAAATGTATGTGAAGTAGAAGACAAATTATTTTGTATTTTTCTTGTTTCCCAACAGTGTTCTCCACTCTGTCTTGGAATCTTTGTGATCACATAGTAAGAATTTAATTTATTGAATTTCAAAACCTACATGATCCTTAGTCACACCATATGGCTAAGGACATAAAACAGGCTCTAGAAACAGGAGGTCCCAGTGTTAGCTGTCAGGGGCCCTTCAGCTTCCTCTACCCATGTTGTCACTTCTTTTTCTGCTCCAGAGTCCACTCGTTTCTTCATCTTTAAGCTTTGTCCCATGTCTCTACCCAACCTTGCACCTGAGACTCACTGACTGAATTTGGTTCCCTCATGTTGGTATTTGGTCCTTTGAAAATACAGGACTTTAAATCAGCTGCTGGTGCTTCCTCCTTTTGACTGCTGCAGGTTACCATGCTAGCCCTGGTTCCAGTGCTGGATGACCTGGATGGTGTCATAAGGGAATATCCTCTAACACCTAGTGAAGTGGAATCATCCCTGAAGACGTCATCACCCATCCTCTGCGTGTTAGAAAATCCACTTTCTCTACAAATTTTTCAAAAATAACTTCCCTGAAATTGAAGGTACACATCAGTTGATATCATTATTGATATTAGGAATATTTGCTTGCATTTCCTGAATATTTTTATTGTGTGCTGTCCTAAATACTTAATAAGTAGTAATTCATTCGATGATCACAGCAATCCCATGAATTAAGTACTTTGATCATTTCCTGTTTGCAGAAGAGGAAATTAAGGCATAGAGTGATTACACACATGCTTCAGTCCATCCAGCTGGTGTCAGAGGAAGAACTGAAGCCCAGCAATTTGCACTTTAGAGGTAGACCTTTAATAACTGCACAGTATTATTTTTCTCTTACGTTGTTACAAACTTAAGGATGACATAATCATTTTCTCCCCAGGTTCCCATCAGTTCTCATTGTTGATCAGAATTAGGTGCCAATAGCAAGCGCTCTCATTCTGCCTTCATCGCTCTGCCTTTTGAGCCATGAAACTATCAGCAGGGTATGTCGAGAACGTTTTGATGCTCTACCTTTAGCAAAATAAGGCTTCCAGCAGCTATATTGATAGCTGAAGCTACTTTATCTTGCCTCAGCACCAGTTTTGTGATTTATTGATCATTCACTTTTTATCTCAGAGCTCTGAAGTGTGCTTCTAAAACCGCATCAATACCTTTTACTCCCCTCATTTTCAGGCAGATCATATACGTCCACTTTATAAATTCTAAATTTCCATGCAGACTAATTCTTTGTTTATACATAAAGCTACTTCCCTTTCCCTTTATTTCTAAGTCTCTCTGATTGACTTCATATGCTCACTTGAAGCTTAAATGCACTTTTCTCTCTCTGTGATCCGGAAGGCTTTATCTCTTGATCTCTACGTCCACCGTGATCCCCAAGCTGCAAACAGACATGTGCAAGTGAATCCTGGACATCTTCACCCTCGGGCACCTCAAATACAATGTGTTCACACCTGAACTCATAGTTTCTCCCCATCACTATTCTTCTTTTCTCCCAAGGTTGCTATCTATCCAGTGGTCCCAGCTAGAAATAGAGGCCCCAGTGCTCTGCTCATCTTCACAAGAAAACACATTAAAATAGTTGTGGATAATCATCACACACAGTTCATTTCTCACACACCATTCTTTGCTCAAGTAGGTTTCTGTCTCCACCAGTGGAACTGAAACTACATCAGCAAGTAGTACCCACCTCCACGCAGGTGAATCCAATGGCCACTGTCCTGCCCTCCCTGTACTTTGCCACTCTTGGGCACATTTGTTAACAGTCATTCCTTCTTTCTCCTCTTGGTTTTCATGATGCCACTCTCTCCTGGATTTCTTATTCTCTTATTGGTTCCATGTCCGCAGGCTTTTTTGCTGACCGTATTGGGTCAACCTCTAAAATATTAAAAGTTCCCAAAACTGAATCCTTCCCTATATTTCACTTTTCATTGTTATCGTACAAAATTACCACCAATTTAGTGACTGAAGATGGCAAACTTATTATGTTCCTGTTCAGAAGTCTGACACAGTTCTTCTCAGACTAAAACAAAGGTATCATCAGGGTTATGTTCCTTTTTGAAGACTCTTGGAGGCAAACATTTTCCTGTATTTTCCACCTTCTAGAGCGGCCTGCATTCTGGCTTGCTGATGTCTTCCCCTATCTTCCCAGCAGGCAATGTCAAATCTGCCCAGAAACTTGCTTTTGTAGTCACATGCCCCCCGCCCCCCCGACCAGATTATACCCAAGAAAATTTCTCTACCTGGAAAGCCTCTTGTGGTTATGTTGGGCTTACCTAGGTAATCAAGGAACGTCTTTCCATGAGGTCTTTAATTTACTCACATTTGCCAAGTCCCCTCTTATCATGTAAGGTTACATATTCTCAGAGTCTGTGGATTAAAACCTGGAAATCTTTGAAGATCTGTTATTCTACCTATGGCATTAATGTTCTTCACTTACCTCTAGAGAAGAGATCTTTGAATCCCATTTTCAAATGCCATCTGTGTGAGGATAACACCTACACAAATCTCAAGCCCTAATGTTTCCAAGTAGTTAACATATATGTTGAAATACTTAATTTACACTCTCTACAAACTTTCTTCCCCAAATCTTCATTATTTCCACAAATGGCACCATCACACTCCCAGCAGATCTAGAGCTGAATTTGGTGGCCATATCTGGCTCCTTTCTTTCCTTTAGCCTCAATCATAAGCATCAGAACGTCCTCTAAATATATACCCTAATTTCTTTAAGTCACTGTCTCTGCTGCCACCTTAGACCAAGCCCCAGTGTCTGTAGCTTCCTACCTCCACTTGCTATTTCTCTCTTGATTCCCTTACATTCACCTAGCATAAATAATAATAATAATGATGATAAATCCCACAAAAGAATCACAGTAAAATTTAAAAATAGTCAATTGGTTATGTTATTTCCCTGTTTAACATCCTCCAGTGACTTCTCATTACATTTGAAATATGCAGGTAGGTCAAGCTCCTCATGACCTATAGCTCTGACTTCTATCTTCTACTATTCTCTTCCGTTTCAACTGAGTTTCAGCCAGACCACCAGCCTTCAGTCCATTCCTGGAGCATGCCAAGACTGTTGCTGCCTCAGGACTCCTGCACCTTGTCTGGAACCCTCATGCTCATATCCTTGCATTCTTGGCTGGTTGTCATGGTCAGGATTTGAGTCCAGGCCTTCCCTGGCCACGGCATGCAAAGTCAGTTTCTCCAATTCCATGCCCCTTCTTTATCCTCTGACTCTTTTCGGATTCTTTCCCAGCTCTAATCACTATCTGAAATTGTCTAGTTTGTTTATTTATGTCAACTTCACAGAAGTGGAATTTACATTAAAAATCACACATATTCTTTGTACACAGTTTGCTGAGTTTGAAGAAATACATGCACTTGAGTAGCAACAATCTCAATTAAGAAGTAGGGCACTTTTATCACCACAGAAAGATCACAAATGTTCCTTGACAGTCAGACCTTCATGCACCCCACAGGTAGCCTCTGATCTAATAAGTTTTGTTGTTCCAGAACATCTCTGTCAAATATAAATATAATAAGAACCACATAAGTAATTTAGAAACTTGCATACTTTGTCCTAGAACTCCATACAACTTTATATAATTCTGTAGTGTCTGTTTGCTTTGGCTCAGCATAATGTTTTTGAGTTTCATCCTGGTTGTATCAGAAGTTCATATATTAACATTGGTGAGTAGTATTTGATTTCATGAAAATACTGTTTGTTTATCCATTCTTCTATAGTTGTTTCCAACTGTAATGTTGCAATAATGTTTCCATTATTTCCAGATTTTAGCTGTTTGAGAAAAGCTACTATGAACCTTCATGCACAAGTCTTTTTGGACATATGTTTTTATTTCTTTTAGGTAATATAGAAAGTTATTATTTAACTTTACAAGAAGCTTCCCAATTACTCTCCAAAGTGTTTGTACCAATTTGTCCTACCTATAGCTTTGTGTAAGAGTTCTAGTTGCTCCATGTCCTCACTAATATTTGGTATTTTGTTCTTTTTATTTTAGCCATTCTAGTTGTATCCTGTGGGGGGCTTCTATTTGAATTTTACTAATGACTAATGATATTGAATATCTCTTTTCAAGTGGCATTGGTCACCTGTGTGTGTGTGTGTATGTGTGTGTGTGTAATCTGTAGCAGAATCTTCCTTTTTAAAAAAAAGATTGTTTTCTAATTATTGAATTGGAAGACTTTCTTATGTATTCTGCAAATGAATCCTTGTCATACAGACATGCTACAAATACTTTCTCCATTAATGTTGCTTAATTTTCTCAATAATGTCTTTTGAAGAACAGAAGGGTTTAATTTTGATGAAGTGTAGTTTATATTTTTCCCTTCTATGGTTATTGCTTTTTGTGGCCTCTTTACAAAATTTGTGCCTACTCATGGTATCAAAGTGTTTGTCCAGGGTTTTCTTCCAGATATTTTATAATTGTAGGTTTTATGTTTATAGCAGCTTCTATAACCACTCTGGTGATCTCTTTTTCTTTATATTTTTCCCTTCTTTTCTTCTCCTCATTTCTTTGCTCTCCTTTCTCTCTCACCTGTTCACATGAAAGAGCACTCTGTCTGATCTCAGTTTCTGACCTTATTTCTCTTCCTCTCTAATGCCAGTGAGCAAAATAAAGGTTAGTAGTGGCAAAACCTGAAAATGATGTTTCCCCTTTTGAAAGACAGTAAGGTGGAGTGGCGGGAGGGGAGGGTGATACAGACTTCTGCTTTTTTTTTTTTTTTTTTTTTTTTTCCTTTTGGGCCTTTCACTCAAGAAATTACAAATCCATTTCATAAAGGGTAGTGCTTATAAGATGTGGTCCATATACACTATGGAGTATTATGCCTCCATCAGAAAGGATGAATACCCAACTTTTGTAGCAACATGGACAGGACTGGAAGAGATTATGCTGAGTGAAATAAGTCAAGCAGAGAGAGTCAATTATCATATGGTTTCACTTATTTGTGGAGCATAACAAATAGCATGGTGGACATGGGGAGTTAGGAGAAGGGAGTTGGGGGAAATTGGAAGGGGAGGTGAACCAGGAGAGACTATGGACTCTGAAAAACATTCTGAGGGGTTTTAAGTGGTGAGGGGGTGGGAGGTTGGGGGAACCAGGTGGTGGGTATTAGAGCGGGCACGGATTGCATGGAGCACTGGGTGTGCTGCAAAAACAATGAATACTGTTATGCTGAAAATAAATAAAAAATAAATTTAAATAATAAAGGGTAGTGCTTAGACAGTGGGGGGCACAGAAGGGTGTGAGCAGATGCTGAAAATCTGGTTGGTGAAAGAAAGTGGTGTAGACCAGAGCTGAGAGACATTTATCCCAGGTTCTGTCCAATAACCCCAAGAGAGAAGGAGAGAAGTTCTCTGAAATGCTCTCTATATTATTTGTAGCTTTTTTTTTTTTTTAAAGATTTTATTTATTTATTTGAGAGAGAGGAGGTGAGAGAGAGCATGAGCGAGGAAAAGGTCAGAGGGAGAAACAGACTCCCCGTGAAGCTGGGAGCCCGATGCCGGACTCTATCCCCGGAAGAAACAGACTCCCCGTGAAGCTGGGAGCCCGATGCCGGACTCTATCCTGGGACTCCAGGATCATGACCTGAGCTGAAAGCAGTCGTCCAACCAACTGAGCCACCCAGGCATCCCTGTAGCTCATTTTTATATAAGATTCATTTTGCCAATGGCCAAGACAGACCAACCTAATGAGTTTAAAAAAATAAATAAATAACATCACCATGAGAGTATAGGAGTATAGGTACTTAGGTATTTTTTCTTCTACCTTCTTTTGTGACATGATCTCCAGCTACAGTCCACGTCTCCCCATTTTTTTTATAGAACTCCCAGAGTTACTTTATTCATTGGGTTCACAGGCCCAGTTCCCGGGAATATACTGTTTTCCTCTTCTGCAATGCTCGTTCTGCCTTTGTTAGGTGATGTCTGTTGCATTTGGATCCCTTTGAAAGTGCTACCACTATTATTCACACCATTTTCCATTGTGGCTTGCCAAAACAGTGCTATGCCCACACCATGTTGTTCTGAAGCTCTTCCGCACTGCCAAAAATATTGCTGTGCCACTGATGCATCAGTCCTGATGCAGCAAGATCAGCCAGCATTTTCTGCTAGACAAGAAAGAATTCCTCTTCCTAGTATGGGTGCAAACTCCTATGTATGGACTCTGAAACATCTCATCCTGTACTCCCTGTGAAGATCAGTTCTTTCCATCTAACCTGCAGCTTTTTCTCCCCAGAATAGACTCCTTCACTCAGAATCTGTAGACCGTCATTTTTTGTTGTTGTTTGTTTTGTTATGCTTCATTTTTATTTCTGAAGCTCCAGGCTAGGAGAATAAGCTGAGGAACAGATAATAACCTGTATTCACAATTATCCTTCCGGAAGATGGTGCTGTGAATGAGCCACATGAATATGTCTGTTTCTGTCTCTCCTTACAAAGAATTCTTTGCCAGAAAGTACCTCAGCATCAAGAACTCATACTCCCACCCCTTTCCATTCATGCTCAGCTATTCTAGCTCATATCTAAATCATTTAAAACGTGCATGTAGGGGCGCCTGGGTGGTTCAGTGGGTTAAGCCGCTGCCTTCGGCTCAGGTCATGATCTCAGGGTCCTGGGATCGAGTCCCGCATCGGGCTCTCTGCTCAGCAGGGAGCCTGCTTCCTCCTCTCTCTCTGCCTGCCTCTCTGCCTACTTGTGATCTCTCTCTGTCAAATAAATAAATAAAAATCTTTAAAAAATAACTAACTAACTAACTAACTAAATAAATAAATAAATAAAACGTGCATGTAATTCTCATTGTATCATGTGGGATCAGTTGGTATCAATTAATTAATCCCTTTTGTTTCCTTGTAAAGTACTAAGTTAACAGATAATATATGGTACTCTTGGGTAGATAGTTGGCTCAGATGAACTCTCATGACTGTAGACAATATTCTGGTTTTACTGGGTAAATGGTGCTTACTAAAAGAATAGCGCTATCAGATTTTTCCTTCCTTACCGCTTACATTTTTTTTTTCTTTTCTGAATAAGTCATCTGTGGAATGCAGCAGAATTCCACATTAGCCTTGTCAGCCATATGAATGGTTAACATGGTTGCCTCAATATGGAGTCATCTACCACCCTGCGAGTTGCATTTTCCTTGGTTGGTGATGAATAATTCCCATATGCTAGAATCTGTGGGTCATCACTATTGTCTGAGGCAATGTTGAAAGAAGTCTGTGTTTCTTTTGAGGTTGAACTTCACCCTGTATGATATGTTTCTCATTTTTTTTTTTTAAATCACTCTCCTCTTCCTGCCCTCCCCTTACCCCACCAAAAGCCCTTTTAGGGCTTTGTCCTAAACACTTCCTTTATCCCCTATGATATTTTAATACCACAGATATACTTTTCATCTGTTCATGCTCCATAGCCCTCAACCATTGTAACAACTAAGGTTTTTTTTTGTTTTTTTTTTTTTTGATCTGCTCATAGGAATCAGTTTTTACCCTTGCAGCTATCCATATCAATCCCCATGTAAAATGCATACTCTTTGAAAGGCATGGGGGTAATGGAAAACTCTAGTAGTACTTAGTATCATTGTCTTTCTTCTTTCTTTTTTTCTTTCAAGATTTATTTATTTACTTACTTATTTGAGAGACACAGAGAGAGAAAGAGATAGTTTAAGTGAAGGGAGGATAGAGGGCGAAGAGAGAGGGACTCTCAAGACGACTCCCCACTAAACTGGGAACCTGATGTGGAGCTTGATCTCATGACCCTGAGATCATGGCCTGAGTCAAAATTAAGAGTCAGATGCTCAACTGCCTGAGCCACCCAGGTGCACTCTTTTCTTTTTTCTTCTTTTCCTTTGCTTTCGTTTTCTTTCCTTTTTCTTTCTCTTTCTTTTTTTGGAGGGAGGCAGTTTGATAGAATAAAAGGATTGAAGACTTGGGAGTCAGAGAAGTATGTCCTGATTCTTCCCTGACTAGCTGTGTGATCTTAGGAAAATAGCTCTGAGCCCTATTTCATGAACAATAAAATATAGGAAAGTATACTTTGTTCATAAGACTGGGGATTAAATTTTAAAATTACTGCAATTCTTAGCACAACTCCTCTCTTGTAAGTTTAATTCTTTGATTATTATTTTAGTTTATATTGGTCAACACATCAATTTATTGATACTAATTACCTCCCATCTTCAAGTCATCAATTTATTGATGCCAATTACCTTCCATCCTCTTAGGGTCATATTCTTCCTAAGTATTTCATGCACTCTCTTATATTCACCTTCATAAAATGCTGTGATTTCTGCAGACATTCTTGAAATGGGTTTATTTTCTCTTCTAGAAGAAGAAATGGTGTATATTATGGTTCCCTGTGGGGTGGCTTAGTGGGTTAAGCCTCTGCCTTCGGCTCAGTTCATGATATCAGGGTCCTGGGATTGAGCCTCTGCTCTGGAAGGACCCAGCTTCCCCACCCGCCCCCGCCTGCCTCTCTACGTACTTGTGTGCACGCTCTCTCTCTTTCTCTCTCTCTGTCAAATAAATAAATAAATAAATAAATAAATAAATAAATCTTTATATTTATGGCTCCCCCAACTGAAATCATATCTGGTAGGAAGTCACACAGAACACAGGTAGGTAGGAAACAGTTGCAAAGGTGTTTATATTTGATCTCAAATTGAACAATAGCTTTTGGGGTTTCCACTTGAAATTATGGAGTCTGTTCAGTAAAATGCACTTTTTTATACTTCAGATAATTACAGTATTTTTTTATGCTTCAAATAACTATTTGAAGTAACTATTCACCAGAGGATCTTGGGAACTTTCTTTTAAACCTTTTTAAACCTCCTTAATCTTTGCTACTCAAACTGTGATTCAGAGACTGACAGCTTGAGTATCCCCTTTGGAACTTGTTAGAAATGTAGAGCCCCAAGAACTACTGAATCAGGATCTTCATTTCAATAAGATCCCCAGCTGATCTGTATGCACAGTAAAGTTTGAGAAGTGTTTTGCATAATCACTTTTCTTCCTCTAACTGTATCCAATGACTGTTAATTTTTTAATAGCACATAACTAACACTATTTACAAATATTGTTATTACCTATTCATACCTATTAACACTATTAACTATGTGCTATGGCTAGCCTTCTTCAGCAAACATGGTATTACTCAATGACCACACCCATAGAGTATTTCTAAACTTCAGTATGTTTATAAGTCACCTAGGAAGCCTGCCAAAAACATAAGAGACAGCCCATGGAGACTAAGATTCATTAGTTCTGACATACAAGACATCTGACATACAAGAATCGGAATTTTCTGCAATCATTCGTTTTCCTTATGTATATTGTCCATGGACCATACTTCATGAAAAATAGTATTATACTCTTACATTAAGTCACTTACCACTTCTTACCCCTTTAATCTTGTCACTTGATAGGAATTTCTGGTCACTACAGACATACAGTAGGCATTATTAGGTATGCAGATAGCCCAACCAACATGCAAAAAAAAAAAAAAAAAAAAAAAAGCTTTGTGGAACATTTATTGGTCTCTGATGTTCTTCTCATTCTGTCTGATATTTTAACTCTTCTCTGGAAAAGAACACATGAGAATGGTCGTGGCAGAAGATGTATTGCAGTGTAATGCCGTAAGGAGGGAGGACAATTTCTCTTTTAGCCAATGAGCACTGCAAAGATCACTAACGTTTATTATGTATGTGTAACTCTTTTTACCAGTGTGAGGAAAAGGTTTAAAAAAATCAGGTGCCTCACAATGCTTTGAGGATAATTTTAAAATGATTATTAACCTAGCAGTGTATACTATTTTGAATATGCTGGGCAGTAAATAGTTAATTCATAGACATAACATCTGGCTTATTCTTTCCACTAGAATTAAGGGAATAGGTGAGATGCATCAGAATTCTTTCAGAAGTTGAGGCACAGAGAAAACACATTAATGGATGTACAATGCATGCTTTAAAAGATAGCAGATAGTCTTTCCCATCTTGCTTGAGAAATAGATGCTGAATAATCAGTCATTACCTTACACAAGTCTCCTTCAGAAAGACTAAATGTAGTTCGCAGTGACTGTTACTTGGAGACTGAAATAGAAATATAGCAGCAAAGGTTGGTAGCATGTATTATATGGAAGGATTAAATGAGCGTATATATATTCAATACTACATAAAAGACTTTTATGTTCTATAGGTGAGCTCATCAGGTAAGAGATCTAGGTCAGTGTGGATATTTGACATTGAACTATATTGGAATTACCTCTTGGAGTCAGATGTTGCAAGTTTGACTTAAGATATTGGAGCTTTGGGGATTCTTAGGTAATAGCATCTTCTTTAGTACTGGATTTAATCCAAAATAATGGAAAGATAGACTTTTGAGTATCTATATAAGTATCTATCTATCTGGAGGAAATGAATGTAACTTAAAGGTCCTTCCCTATTTATTTTATTTTATTTTATTTTATTTATTTATTTGAGAGAGAGAGAAAGCCTGAGCAGGGGGAGGGGCAGAAGGAGAAGAAGGCTCCCTGCTGAGCAGGGAGATTGATGCTGGGCTAGATCCCAGGACCTCAGGATCAGGACCCCAACCAAAGGAAGATGCTCAAATGACTGAGCCACAATGGCGCACCTCCCTTCCCCATTTAATCTTTTTTTTTTAATCTTTTTTTTTTTTTAAGATTTTATTTATTTGAGAGAGAGAGAGAAATCACAAGTAGGCAAAGAGGCAGACAGAGAGAGAGGAGGAAGCAGGCTTCCTGCAGAGCAGAGAGCCCGATGTGGGGCTTGATCCCAGGACCCTGAGATCATGACCTGAGCAGAAGGCAGCGGCTTTAACCCACTGAGCCACCCAGGCGCCCCTCCCTTCCCCATTTAAATCCAAATTGATTCACAAGATTCTATGCAGTCATTTCTGGAAGCTATTTTGCAGGTAATGTGGTAGCAAATAATGAAGGTATGATGACACCACAGGAAGTAGATTAGGGTAGAGTAAAAAAGGCTGGGGTTCACAAGGAAGCAGATGGACTAGTTGAGGACAAATCCAGGAAGAAGACTGTAAGCCCTGAGTAGGTATTTGTTCCATCATTGTTAATTGAAACCATGTTAAAAATATTTTCTTCATCATCCCTGTTCCTATGATCTATTTTCCTCAGGAAAACTTGCTTACCTTTTCTATAAAGGAATGGCTATAAAAAGTAAGATTATTGGCAGTACACCCAAGTGACTACAGCTGGTTTTCCTCAATCCTTGAACTGCAATTGGTAAAAATCAAGTAGAGTTGGAGAAATGATTCAATTGACCATTTCCTTAGGTGCAACTTTATTATAACTTTTAGATCAGTTTTAAAGGGATTATCGTTACTTTGGCTAAGCAGAGAGGCAGTGTTTTTTGTTTTTTGTTTTTTTTCACCAGTGTTTTTCCTTGTCTACATCTGGTACTACACAGAACAATAACTCATATCAGCCTTTTGGAATCTCAAGACATTATGATTTATACCTTCCAAGAAACTCTTTATGGCACTAGTTACGTTTACAGTTAGACTAACAGGGGGAAGTTTAACACTGAATTTTTCACGATCTCCCAGCTGCCTTCATACCTCAGTTATCAGAAATACCTAATGGACCCCCAGTAGACTGTACAGATCCAGATTCATTCAAACTATGGGAATGAGAAATCTCCATAAGTACACCATGATTATAGCAAGTTACAGATATGAATGTCTGTTGGATCAATGCGGATGATAAAGCAATCTCTTTCTCTCTTTTTTTTTTTTTTTGGAAACATATGGGTAAGATGTGGATTTAAGGAAGCCTGGGCATGAGAATTTAAACTTGGGTTTTTAGTTAGGTTGGGTTTGTTTGGAAGGTTCTTAGAATTAGAGTGATCTACTGAATGAATTTAAAAATAAAAGTAAGATAAGATTGGATACTATACAAAAAGAAACAGCAGTGAGATTGTGATTCAGAGAAATTAGAACATTTTGCTTTTACACAGGAAGTAGCTTTGCAAAAATAGTTTCTCCTACAGTTACTGGCAGTTTTCCAAAATCAAACACAAACAGTTCTTTGAATTTCAAGATAAAGGATCATGTACGGTTATGGTTGCAGTGAGTCCTTTGGGAAATAGACAAACTTACTTTTCTGAGGACAGGGTAAAATGGCTCTGGGATATCCATCTGTAATTAGGTATCAGTTTGTTATAGGGAATACTTTCACATAGAGCCATGTTGAAATGAGTAGTGGTTCAACCTTAAGTATGGGACCTATGGTGAAGGTGATTAAACAATTGGGAGAGATGAAAGAGAAGGCAAACTAAGACCAACTGAGGCTGTAGAAGGGCCCATGCTTATACAAAAATTAAGAATGCAAAAGCCATTACAAAATAAGTGCATTGTAAGGCGGCTCTGTTAGGTATGCAAATGCTATTAAATGTATGGGAGCATTTTATGTAATATAGAAATATTGCAAACTATTATTTAAATCAAATATCATCCCCCTCATTTAAGTGGTAGTTTTCTGTAGAGATGATCAGCAGTAAATGTTTAAATCTTAGTCCTCAGCAAGCCAGACCCACTGAAAAAAACAGTTGGGTCCCTTCCATTACAATTAAGGAACTAGGTAAAACCCCAGAATGCTTTCACAAGAAGGAGCTGGCAAACATAAACCTCATCGGTAAGGACTACCTTATTAATACAAGAAGCATATTGTATTCATCTTTACTACGTTTGGTGCCATGCATAACGTGTAGTTTTTGTTTTGTTCTGTTTGGCAATGATTTTTTTTTTTTTTTTGGTAATGCTAAACTGAAATCTCAGCATAATATTCTTTAAAACATTCTTTATGTTGCTCCTCTCCTCCCTAAAAAATGTCTAAAATGGGAAAAAAACATTAAATGAAAGAAAATAAATTAGAGTAATAAATGAAAAGAGGAAAAAACCCCAAATAAGAATAACTGTGTGGATGGGGGGAAAAGCCATATGAATAGTAGTAGGGACATTACATACCTAATTAAACATAGTTAAAATTGGGGCAATGGGTTAAATTGGAACATTGATGTTCGGCAAAAAGCATTCATCTGATTGTAGAAATCAGGTTGTCATCAACTGCTCTTACAGTTTTAGTAAGTCTTTACATTTCCATCTTTTCCCTTTATACTTTTCCATTACACACAGCACATTATAACCAGATCAGTGGGGCAGCCAAAAGAGCAGAATTTATTTTTCAAAATGAAAGTTGATAGTTAATAGTCTAGCAGCATAATGAGCCACATTTCTGGTGAAGAGTCCAAGCTTATACAGATTGCTTAAGTCTCAACAGGGACCCTCCCAAGCCTAATGATTTCCACAGTATCCCAGATGGTCTGTGTGAGGCCCTGCAAAGCAATCCTAGCTCTCACTGCTGCTGAGAACAAGGTGAAGAAGCCATTTAGAGTTTCCTCAGTGGTAGTGAGGGAGGCACTGTAACCCAATTTAACTTTCAACATGATTCCATTCATGGAGGAGTTGGGTATATTCAAATCACCTTTTCCTCTTATTAACATTGGTAAGCCAAATTCATGTTTTAAAATTAAACATTTTGCCTTAGCAAGATGTAGGGAAGAGGAATATAGTAGTTGAGAGTAGAATTCCTTGTAATGACCATAGCTTATGTTTATTAGGTGCTTTCTGTGAGCAAGGCATTAGATTAATCCTCTTTTGTGTATTATACCATTTAATCCTAATAAAATACTAATGGGTTAAATGCCACTACGTTAATAAATATATTACATTAATAAATACATTAATAAATATATATTAATATATTTAATATACTTATTATTAATGTTAATATATTAATAAAAAATAACTAAGGTTTATAAAGATTAAATAACTTGCTCAAGTGGCACAGCTGAGATTTGAACCCCAATCTTGCCTGATACCAAATCCCATGCTTTTTATCGTAGTACACAGGCTTTTCTCTAAAATGTAAAGGAGCAAGAGAAATATAAAATTTGTCACTAGGCTCTCTCTGGGTAATGCTTTTAATACCTTGGGTCGGTACAGCATGCTTCTTAGAGAATTCAGTGAAGCTAGGACTCTTTTTGTAGAATCCCTTCCCACATGGAAAGGAAAAGGTAGAGAATGAGTGTTCTTCAACAGTAATGATTGTCTTGTCTTCTCAGCACTTCACCCTCATTGTCAGGCTCAAGCCAGATGTCATCTTCCCTGAGGAAAGTTCCAGAAACACCCTCCACCTGCAGTCAGTAGTAAGCACCCTTTCTTTCTTACACAGCCCCACCATGCTTTGTGCATATCATCTTCTCTTTCCTGTGCTCTTCTATGCAGATTTCTAGAGGGCAACATCTCTATCCCACTTGCAGCTTCATTTCCAAAGCACAGTGCCAGGCTGAGAGTTTGTCCAATTGAGCTAAATCTCAGTTAAGGCACCCTGTTTCTACTTCCTATATTTAGACATTTTTATTTTCAGTTTTAAAATGCCTAAAAAATGAGAAAAAAGAATAAAGGCCAAGTTAATGGATCCATTTGTATAAAATAACTTGAGCCCTGATCAGATGCTTTACCCAAGTGAGACATTTGTCACGTGGTTCCCAGGTGAAGGTACTCTGAAGATTATGATCAAATTCACAACAGGGTGGAGAAACATCACAGGCACAAGGATTGCTGCGACTGATAGGCCAGCACCTCATCTATCAATTAATTGATTAAATTAATTAATTAAATTAACTCAAGCAGTCATTTAAGAAACATCGCTTGTATGTTCAGCACCAGGTTGAGTAGAGATCTGAAGACTGAGGTGGTTTTCAGACAGGGAAATTACAAAGATAAATATAATGGCAAATATGTCTGTTTTCAAAGGCCTCACTTTCTATTAAAGAAAACAGGCAGAATTCTGCTTTTGCCTATATTTAGTGTTTATTTTGTTCTATCACAAAACAAGTTTTATTTGTATACACTTACTTGACAGTTACAAAGCACTGTCACATTCATTTATTGTTTCATTTTTTAAAGATTTTATTTATTTATTTGACAGAGAGAGAGAGAGAGAATAAGTGGGGGGTGGGGCGGTGGGTGAGCAGCAGAGGGAGAGGGAGAAGCAGGCTCCCTAGAGAGCAGAGAGCCCAACATAGGGCTAGATCCTGGGAGCCCAGGATCATGACCAGAGCCAAAGGCAGATGTTTAACTGACTGAATCACCCAGGCACCCCTGTTTAATTTTGTTTTAAAAATAGGTCCCCAACCAGCATCCCTCTGATGGTGAAAACCAAACACACTTTGTTCTTTCTTGCATCTAGTTCATGGGAATTAGAAGCAACCAATGAAAAGTCGTGGTAATTTAAGATCATGATGACAGCATAGAAAAGAGGCTGATCTTTTGTTATAGACATGAAAAGTGTATGTTCTAGACTAGACTTCTATCTTGTATTAAATCAGTCCCTGGGTCCATTTTTAGCTCTTAGCCTAAGGGAAAAAATAAAAATAAGTCCTACCTTAAAAAATACTGGCATTGAAATCACACCAACTCTTTCATGCTAGATCACAGCTTCTCATCGTGATGCTATCTTCCCACTGAGCTGCTGCACTTCAGCCCATGCCTGCACTACTGGAGCCAGCTGTCACCAATAAAGTCAAGAAAACAGGGCAGAAGCTTTGTACTGTGTCTATTGTTTTGTTTTTAAGAAAGAAAAGCAGAAGGCAAATAACTTTGACAACCAGAAAAAAGCTTTTACAGATAAATGTCATGTTTACATGCATTATTATTATTATTATTTTTTTTTTAATTTTTTATTTTTTATAAACATATATTTTTATCCCCAGGGGTACAGGTCTGTGAATCACCAGGTTTACACACTTCACAGCACTCACCAAATCACATACCCTCCCCAATGTCCATAATCCCACCCCCTTCTCCCAAACCCCCTCCCCCTGGCAACCCTCAGTTTGTTTCGTGAGATTAAGAGTCACTTATGGTTTGTCTCCCTCCCAATCCCATCTTGTTTCATTTATTCTTCTTCTACCCACTTAAGCCTCCATGTTGTATCACCACTTCCTCATATCAGGGAGATCATATGATAGTTGTCTTTCTCTGCTTGACTTATTTCGCTAAGCATGATACGCTCTAGTTCCATCCATGTTGTTGCAAATGGCAAGATTTCATTTCTTTTGATGGCTGCATAGTATTCCATTGTGTATATATACCACATCTTCTTGATCCATTCATCTGTTGATGGACATCTAGGTTCTTTCCATAGTTTGGCTATTGTGGACATTGCTGCTATAAACATTCGGGTGCATGTGCCCCTTTGGATCACTACATTTGTATCTTTAGGGTAAATACCCAATAGTGCAATTGCTGGGTCATAGGGCAGTTCTATTTTCAACATTTTGAGGAACCTTCATGCTGTTTTCCAGAGTGGCTGCACCAGCTTGCATTCCCACCAACAGTGTAGGAGGGTTCCCCTTTCTCCGCATCCTGGCCAGCATCTGTCATTTCCTGACTTGTTGATTTTAGCCATTCTGACTGGTGTGAGGTGATATTTCATTGTGGTTTTGATTTGTATTTCCCTGATGCCGAGTGATATGGAGCACTTTTTCATGTGTCTGTTGGCCATCTGGATGTCGTCTTTGCAGAAATGTCTGTTCATGTCCTCTGCCCATTTCTTGATTGGATTATTTGTTCTTTGGGTGTTGAGTTTGCTAAGTTCTTTATAGATTCTGGACACTAGTCCTTTATCTGATATGTCGTTTGCAAATATCTTCTCCCATTCTGTCAGTTGTCTTTTGATTTTGTTAACTGTTTCATTTGCTGTGCAAAAGCTTTTGATCTTGATGAAATCCCAGTAGTTCATTTTTTCCCTTGCTTCCCTTGCCTTTTGCGTAGTTCCTAGGAAGATGTTGCTGCGGCAGAGGTCGAAGAGGTTGCTGCCCGTGTTCTCCTCAAGGATTTTGATGGATTCCTTTCGTACATTGAGATCCTTCATCCATTTTGAGTCTATTTTTGTGTGTGGTGTAAGGAAATGGTCCAATTTCATTTTTCTGCATGTGGCTGTCCAATTTTCCCAGCACCATTTATTGAAAAGGCTGTCTTTTTTCCATTGGACATTCTTTCCTGCTTTGTCGAAGATTAGTTGACCATAGATTTGAGGGTCTATTTCTGGGCTCTCTATTCTGTTCCATTGATCTATGTGTCTGTTTTTGTGCCAGTACCATGCTGTCTTGATGATGACAGCTTTGTAATAGAGCTTGAAGTCCGGAATTGTGATGCCACCAACGTTGGCTTTCTTTTTCAATATCCCTTTGGCTATTCGAGGTCTTTTCTGGTTCCATATAAATTTTAGCATTATTTGTTCCATTTCTTTGAAAAAGATGGATGGTACTTTGATAGGAATTGCATTAAATGTGTAGATTGCTTTAGGTAGCATAGACATTTTCACAATATTTATTCTTCCAATCCAGGAGCATGGAACATTTTTCCATTTGTTTGTGTCTTCCTCAATTTCTTTCATGAGAACTTTATAGTTTTCTGAGTATAGATTCTGTGTCTCTTTGGTTAGGTTTATTCCTAGGTATCTTATGGTTTTGGATGCAATTGTAAATGGGATTGACTCCTTAATATCTCTTTCTTCTGTCTTGCTGTTGGTGTAGAGAAATGCAACTGATTTCTGTGCATTGATTTTATATCCTGACACTTTACTGAATTCCTGTATAAGTTCTAGCAGTTTTGGAGTGGAGTCTTTTGGGTTTTCCACATATAGTATCATATCATCTGCGAAGAGTGATAATTTGACTTCTTCTTTGCCGATTTGGATGCCTTTAATTTCCTTTTGTTGTCTGATTGCTGAGGCTAGGACCTCTAGTACGATGTTGAATAGCAGTGGTGATAATGGACATCCCTGCCGTGTTCCTGACCTTAGCGGAAAAGCTTTCAGTTTTTCTCCATTGAGAATGATATTTGCGGTGGGTTTTTCATAGATGGCTTTGATGATATTGAGGTATGTGCCCTCTATCCCTACACTTTGAAGAGTTTTGATCAGGAAGGGATGTTGTACTTTGTCAAATGCTTTTTCAGCATCTATTGAGAGTATCATATGGTTCTTGTTCTTTCTTTTATTGATGTGTTGTATCACATTGACTGATTTGCGGATGTTGAACCAACCTTGCAGCCCTGGAATAAATCCCACTTGGTCGTGGTGAATAATCTTTTTAATGTACTGTTGAATCCTATTGGCTAGTATTTTGTTGAGTATTTTCGCATCTGTGTTCATCAAGGATATCGGTCTATAGCTCTCTTTTTTGGTGGGATCCTTGTCTGGTTTTGGGATCAAGGTGATGCTGGCCTCATAAAATGAGATTGGAAGTTTTCCTTCCATTTCTATTTTTTGGAACAGTTTCAGGAGAATAGGAATTAGTTCTTCTTTAAATGTTTGGTAGAATTCCCCCGGGAAGCCGTCTGGCCCTGGGCTTTTGTTTGTTTGGAGATTTTTAATGACTGTTTCAATCTCCTTACTGGTTATGGGTCTGTTCAGGCTTTCTATTTCTTCCTGGTTCAGTTGTGGTAGTTTATATGTTTCTAGGAATGCATCCATTTCTTCCAGATTGTCAAATTTATTGCCGTAGAGTTGCTCATAGTATGTTCTTATAATAGTTTGTATTTCTTTGGTGTTAGTTGTGATCTCTCCTCTTTCATTCATGATTTTATTTATTTGGGTCCTTTCTCTTTTCTTTTTGATAAGTCGGGCCAGGGGTTTATCAATTTTATTAATTCTTTCAAAGAACCAGCTCCTAGTTTCGTTGATTTGTTCTATTGTTTTTTTGGTTTCTATTTCATTGATTTCTGCTCTGATCTTTATGATTTCTCTTCTCCTGCTGGGCTTAGGGTTTCTTTCTTGTTCTTTCTCCAGCTCCTTTAGGTGTAGGGTTAGGTTGTGTACCTGAGACCTTTCTTGTTTCTTGAGAAAGGCTTGTACCGCTATATATTTTCCTCTCAGGACTGCCTTTGTTGTGTCCCACAGATTTTGAACCGTTGTATTTTCATTATCATTTGTTTCCATGATTTTTTTCAATTCTTCTTTAATTTCCCGGTTGGACCATTCATTCTTTAGAAGGATGCTGTTTAGTCTCCATGTATTTGGGTTCTTTTCAAACTTCCTTTTGTGGTTGAGTTCTAGCTTTAGAGCATTGTGGTCTGAAAATATGCAGGGAATGATCCCAATCTTTTGATACCGGTTGAGTCCTGATTTAGGACCGAGGATGTGATCTATTCTGGAGAATGTTCCATGTGCACTAGAGAAGAATGTGTATTCTGTTGCTTTGGGATGAAATATTCTGAATATATCTGTGATGTCCATCTGGTCCAGTGTGTCGTTTAAGGCCTTTATTTCCTTGCTGATCTTTTGCTTGGATGACCTGTCCATTTCAGTGAGGGGAGTGTTAAAGTCCCCTACTATTATTGTATTATTGTTGATGTGTTTCTTTGATTTTGTTATTAATTGGTTTATATAGTTGGCTGCTCCCACATTGGGGGCATAGATATTTAAAATTGTTAAATCTTCTTGTTGGACAGACCCTTTGAGTATGATATAGTGTCCTTCCTCATCTCTTATTATAGTCTTTGGCTTAAAATCTAATTGATCTGATATAAGGATTGCCACTCCTGCTTTCTTCTGATGTCCATTAGCATGGTAAATTCTTTTCCACCCCCTCACTTTAAATCTGGAGGTGTCTTCGGGCTTAAAATGTGTTTCTTGGAGGCAACATAGAGATGGGTTTTGTTTTTTTATCCATTCTGATACCCTGTGTCTTTTGACAGGGGCATTTAGCCCATTCACATTCAGGGTAACTATTGAGAGATATGAATTTAGTGCCATTGTATTGCCTGTAAGGTGACTGTTACTGTATAGGTCTCTGTTCCTTTCTGATCTACCACTTGTAGGCTCTCTCTTTGCTTAGAGGACCCCTTTCAATATTTCCTGTAGAGCTGGTTTGGTATTTGCAAATTCTTTCAGTTGTTGTTTGTCCTGGAAGCTTTTAATCTCTCCTTCTATTTTCAATGATAGCCTAGCTGGATATAGTATTCTTGGCTGCATATTTTTCTCGTTTAGTGCTCTGAAAATATCATGCCAGCTCTTTCTGGCCTGCCAGGTCTCTGTGGATAAGTCAGCTGCCAATCTAATATTTTTACCATTGTATGTTACAGACTTCTTTTCCCGGGCTGCTTTCAGGATTTTCTCTTTGTCATTGAGACTTGTAAATTTTACTATTAGGTGACGGGGTGTGGGCCTATTCTTATTGATTTTGAGGGGCATTCTCTGAACCTCCTGAATTTTGATGCTCGTTCCCTTTGCCATATTGGGGAAATTCTCCCCAATAATTCTCTCCAGTATACCTTCTGCTCCCCTCTCACTTTCTTCTTCTTCTGGAATCCCAATTATTCTAATGTTGTTTCGTCTTATGGTGTCACTTATCTCTCGAATTCTCCCCTCGTGGTCCAGTAGCTGTTTGTCCCTCTTTTGCTCAGCTTCTTTATTCTCTGTCATTTGGTCTTCTATATCACTAATTCTTTCTTCTGCCTCATTTATCCTAGCAGTTAGAGCCTCCATTTTTGATTGCACCTCATTAATAGCTTTTTTGATTTCACCTTGGTTAGATTTTAGTTCTTTTATTTCTCCAGAAAGGGCTTTTATATCTCTCGAGAGGGTTTCTCTCATATCTTCCATGCCTTTTTCGAGCCCGGCTAGAACCTTGAGAATTGTCATTCTGAACTCTAGATCTGACCTATTACCGATGTCTGTATTGATTAGGTCCCTAGCCTTCGGTACTGCCTCTTGTTCTTTTTTTTGTGTTGAATTTTTCCGTCTTGTCATTTTGTCCAGATAAGAGTAAATGAAGGGGCAAGTAAAATACTAAAAGGGTGGCAACAACCCCAGGAAAATATGCTTTAACCAAATTAGAAGAGATCCAAAATCGTGAGTGGGGAGAAAGGGGATAAAAAGAGGTTCAAAAAGGAAGAAAGAAAAAAGAAAAAAAAAAAAAAGAAAAGAAAAGAATATTTTTAAAGAAAGAAAACACCTAAGAAAAATGTAAAAAAAAAAAATATATATATATTAGATAAACTAGTAAAAAATCGTTAAAAAAGAAAAAGGTAACAGTTAAAAAAAATTTTTACCCGAAGGCGAGAAAAAAAAAAATGAAAAAGAAAAAATTAAATTAACTGCAAGACTAAAAAAAATCACAGGAAAAAAGCCATGAGTTCCGTGCTTGGCTTTCTCCTCCTCTGGAATTCTGCTGCTCTCCTTGGTATTGAAACCGCACTCCTTGGTAGGTGAACTTGGTCTCGGCTGGATTTCTTGTTGATCTTCTGGGGGAGGGGCCTGTTGTAGTGATTCTCAAGTGTCTTTGCCCCAGGCGGAATTACACCGCCCTTACCCGGGGCCGGGGTGAGTAATCCGCTCGGGTTTGCTTTCAGGAGCTTTTGTTCCCTGAGCGCTTTCCGTAGATTTCCGGGGGACGGGAATACAAATGGCGGCCTGCTGGTCTCCGGCCCGGAGGAGCCGAGAGCCCAGGGCCCCACTCCTCAGTGCGCCCTCAGAGAACAGCGCCCAGTTACTCCCGTCTGCCTGACCTCCGGCCGCGCTCCGAGCTCACCGAGCCTGCGACCGGTTCAAGGTAACACGGAGCTGCGAGCTTACTGTCGGCTCTGTCTCTGTAGCCGGCTTTCCCGTTCCAATACCCGCAAGCTCTACGACACTCAGACACCCCCGATCCTTCTGTGACCCTGCGGGACCTGAGGCCACGCTGACCCCGCGTGGGCTTCGCCCCGGTTTAGCCTCTGGAGCAATGTCCCTCAGCGGAACAGACTTTTAAAAGTCCTGATTTTGTGCGCGGTTGCTCCGCCGCTTGCCGGGAGCCGGCCCCTCCCCCCGGGGTCTATGTTCCCGCCGGTCCTACCTTTCAGAAAGTGGTTGTTTTTCTGTTTCCAGAATTGCTGTTCTTCTTCTCTTCGATCTGCCGATGGATTTTCAGGTGTTTGCAATCTTTAGATAAGCTATCTAGCTGATCTCCGGCTAGCTGAAGCAGTCTCAGCTTGCTACTTCTCCGCCATCTTGACTCCTCCTATTATTATTTTTTTTAATCATGAAAGGCCCCAGGTCACTTGTGCTTTAATTGATAAAAGTTGATTATATTTGAGAGAATGACACATGACTTCAAGGATCAGTTGGATAAATTTTATTAAGGTCAAAGGGGGGTAATAGGAGATTAATGTTTGCTTTCTTGGGACTAGCGGCACCAGCCTCCTCCCAAGAAGAAAGCATGATGTAATTCATTGAGCAAACACAGTAAAAATTAATTCCTCAACCATTTGGACCCTGACGATCTCACACCCCAGTGATAGCCCTGTCAGTGCAACCACATCCCACCTAATAATAATGCAGCCTTATATTTAAGGATGGCTCCAGGCCCAGTCACTTCTCTTTTGAAATGGCAACTGACTCACCAACCCTGGAAAAAAAGAAAGGTTTTGGAAGAAAACCCAGAAAGTTAAGGTATATTTTTCTCAAGGATGAGTAAAGGATCAAGGAAGAGAATTCTTTCACAGTAGAAATGTCCCATCAATACAATTAGCATCAGAAGTCTGAGTAAAGAAGGAGAAATATTGACAAAAGAAAAGTGGTTCTTCACCTTTCACTGAAACAGGAAAAACTTGAAGTGAGGACCCATGCTTTTGGTTGGTTTGCTTTCTCAGACTAAGGAAATGAAAGAAACCAAAATGTTATTATTTGAACAGATGGATAGGTCTATGTTTTCATCCTCTTAACATGGTCTTTTGGAGTTCAGTGTTTTAAAATTTTGTTCAGATTCAAATTATCAATTTTTCTATGGTTCAAACTTTTGAACTCTTTATCTAGCCCTAGATTCTGAAGATTTTCTGTTGTTTATTTTTTCTAAAAATGTTACAGTTTAAGGCTTTACATTTAAGTCCATAATTCATTTTAAGTTAATTTTTGTGTAAGATGTGAGGCTTTGGGGGGCTTCATTTTGTGTGTGTGTGTGTGTGTGTGTGTGTTTTCAGTTTTCAGTTGTTCTAGTGCCATTTGTCAAAAAGACTTTATTTCCTCCATTGAATTACTTTTGTGACCTTGTAAGGCTATAACTTTTAACATAAAAGAAGGCATGAATTTAGCTAAATTTCCTTATACCTAAATAAAGCAATAGTTCATGCTTAGAGAGTGCTAATTTTGTACCTAAGCATTGTTCTTGGCTCTTCACGTATCTTTACAATTAATTATCTCAGTAACTCACAACTCATTTAATTGCCTTAATAATTCTTTGAGGTATCTATTACTATTTTTCCTATGTTACAGATAAGGGAACTAAAACTTTGCCAGATTAAATTATTTGCTCAAAATCATAAAGCTAGTAAGTTGGGAAGCCAGGATTTGAACCCAGGTAATGTACCCCTAGAGATTGTGCTATTAACATTTGAGAGAACTGTGTTTTTTACAGGGTATCAGATGTTTAGCAAAATATTGAACATCTTACCATTTTTCTCACTATTATCCCAAGATATTTCAACTAGTATAGGAATAAAAGACTCTTCAGACATCATTCTTTTTAGGTTTCATGTGTTTGATGTTTTATTCATATCAAAACCCACATATCCATGAAAACACATCTTAAGAGTCAAAAAGCATCACATTATTTTCTAAATTTGGAGGCCGGTTCACAAGTAGAAGCTCTTAATGTTGACACCTTGACCTTTCTATCACCTGCTAATCACCGTTTCCCCACAGGGGTCTTAAAAACAAAAAACAAACAAACAAAAAACCAAACGTGAATCCCCTGGGGAATCCCAATGCTATTATCTTTATCCAGTGACAGAGCTTGGGGTTGTTGACTAGAATCAACTCTTTTTTTTTTTTTTTTTTTTAAAAAACATTTGTCCTCTCAAGTTTATTTCTTGGCTTCTTAAGATAAACACAGAAAGTATTCATGAAAAATAAAGTCAATGCTGGCAATGCTGTCAGAGAAAAATGAAAGAAAAATGGCAATGTAAAATTCCCAAATGGTAAATATTTTGTTTCAAATGCAGGAAGGAAAATGGAATTTTAAAATATAAACAACAGTGGATTATTCAAAACTTATATTCTCAGTAAAAAACAACGTATTTTTTTTTAACCATATTTTGTTTTTTACTGTAAGGGCATTTTGGAATCTTTATTTCAAAAAGCATTTCTGAAGTTGCATAATCTGACACAGATGAAAGAACCAGTAGTTCTGTCTAATGTGAAATCAAACTGACTTGGGTTATAGGAAAGCTGTTAAACTGAGTTTGAAGAATTCCTCATTATTCTGTTTACCTATTCATGAAATAACTTGTCATGTTTTCCCTTAAGTGAGAGAGAGGCACTGTCCTAAGAATGGTGCTTGTGGCATTTTGCCTTATTGAGAACAAGAAATGGGATAAAATCTGGGAAGAATGTTTTTGAAATCCCAATATGAAAACTAGTTGGTGTGATCTTAAAGTCACAAGATGTTTTAAAGTTGTCATCCTGATTTTCAAATGTGTTTCAAACTAGATCTCCAAAGCTTCTGAGTTGTTTGTGTCACTAAAATTGGATAGATTCTGCATGTTATGTATCAAGAGATTGTTTAGAAATTGTGGGGTACTCTGTCTAAGATTGATAAAGCTGTTACCAGGTAGCAGTGAAGGGGTTTATGGAATATAAACCACACAGTTAAGTTCTTCTGATGTTGTAAAAAAAGTGACATAAAATATAGCACTTGGGGATTTTGAGCTTACTTCCTGCCCCTCCTTTTCCTATTTCTACTCTCCTCAGCTCTGTTAGTCTTTCTTCTCTTATTTGTTCCTTGTCTTAAAGTCCGTATGTGTAGAATGTGTACCCTGTATTAAAATAATGCTAATATTTAAAAAAATAAAATAATGCCTATATTTAATTTAATTCTAATTATATTTACATGTAAGGAAAAATCTGAATTACAAGTCCATTTAATGTAAAGGTTCTTGGTGAAGCAGAAAGGTGGAACATTGCCTTTTATGTATTTTTAAAGGACTCCCAGAACTATAAAGAAAGCAAATTTAACATTGTTCTTATTGGCTTAGGCTTAAGAAATCTGGGGCATTAGGAAAAGACTAGCCTTTTAAAAAATTAGTTTTCTTTTGTTTTTTCTTCTCTTCGGATAGAGAGGCTTAGTATTGCAGCAAGACATTTAAATGTGTAAGTCATTTGTGTTTTGAATTTCATTAAGAAAATCAAAAAGGGCAAAAGTAAAGTACAGTGTAATACATGGAATCATCAGTGTCTCTGAGACAGTGGTGAGAAAACTTCAAGATAAAGAGTAAACCAGAAAATTTGCCTTTTTTCTGTAACCACATACAATTATGACCTTCCAAATGGCCTACTTACTTTGGTCAAGTCTTTACAAGATCCCCTGAGTTGTCCTTTTGAAATGTAAACTAGATCATGTCAAGCCAAAATCCTCCAATGAGTTTTCATCTCAGAATAAAAGCCAGAGTTCTGTCAATGACCTTACAAGGTCCTATCCAGTTTGTATCCCCTGTTCCACTGACCTCCTTTCTCTTCTTAGCATCTTCAGATTTGCTCATCCAGGTACTTAAATTGTTTTTTCCCCAAGATGTCCCAATCGTTTATTCTCTCATCTTCTTTGGGTCTTTGGTTGGCTATTCGTCTTTCAGGGATATCTTCCCTGGCCACTTTACACAGCCATCCTCCACCCTGAATCCTACAGTTTCTTATTTCCCTTGGCTTTATTTTTCTCCTTAGCGCTTTTCAAAAACTAACACTAAATATATTACATATTGGTTTTCATTTGTTTTGTCTTTCTATTTCCTACTATAATGCAAGTCTAAGTGTAGAAATCTCTTACTGATTACTGAAGTAATGCATTTAGAACACATGACAAGTTCTGGCACATAGTATGGTAGATATTTATTGATAAATGCTTAATAGATGAATAAGTCATCTGTCAATAGAAGCTGAAAGAAACCTGCCATTTCTCCATAGATATTTATAAAGAACTATAGTCCAAAGGAAGCAGAACAGGCAAAGTCACTGGTTGGATACCTAAAAGTAATTTTTTTGAAAAAGATTATTTATGTAGTTTCCTTCTTTGGGATATAATTGTGAGAAAGGCCTGGGGAGACTTCCGCAGATGGTGGTGTAGGAAATCCTGAATCACCTTCTCCCACAGACATACCAAATATACAACTATATATGGATCATTTCTCCCTGGAAAAGAACTGAAATCTAGATGAACTGCTTCTCCACAACAAAGGATAAAAACTACATGGAGATGGCAAGGAGAGGCAGAGACAGTCTCACCAAAAACCCTACCAGCAGTGCAGAAATACATTACAGGGAAGGATCTCACCAGTCCATACTTCTCCCAACAAAGCAAGGGGTGCCCAAAGCAGACACCCCAACTCAGGGATCTGCACTGGAGTGGCAAGTCCCCAAAAGTCTAGATTAGAAAATCAGTGGGGCTGACATCTAAAAGACCCAAAGTGCTATAAGAAACTAAGATTCTCTTTTTAAAGGACCCATGTGGAGTCTCACTCACTGAGACTTAGTGAAAAAACAGTAGTTTTAAAAAATCTCCTAGACTGTTTGTGAAGACGATTCATTTGTTAATCTAAAAGCAACTTCTGGAGGGGTACAGAACCTGGAGACTGAGGTGCTGGCAGAAGCCAATTTTGCACTCTCCACCTACCCTGCTAGTGCCCATAGGTGAACTTGGATGCAGAATCCCTTCCCCCGGATGCCTTACTAAGACAGAAGGGGCAAGCAGTTGCAGCTCTGCTTGGCTGCCTTGCTGAATCTGGGAAGCATAGTGGTTGTAGCATTCCACACTCCTTGGCTGGGGCAAGCAAGGTCATTCTCTTGCTCCTAGCCTAAAGCTAGCATGTGTCCACAGACAAGGAATTCTCCTACTGCATCCCTGACGCTCATGGGCATGTGCAGTCAAGATGTTTTCCTGTTGCCTTTCTGATGCTGGTGAATATGCCTTGCCCTCTACACTCTCCACCTGCCTAGCTAAAGCTAGCAGGCATGCACAATCCACCAAGGGGGTGCTGCTTGATTGGTTCTGGTGGCCAAAGTGGCGGTGTTCCTGAGCTCCACAGAAATGCAACAATCTGAAAGACAGTTCTTGGCAGGCCACCACATCCAGAATACTGCACAGACAGCAGACTGAAATATACACCCAGTATTCCTGTGAAAAAGGCCTGTTATCCTGAAGCTTTGGCCTGAGAGACAGGCTTTAGGCTTCCACATATCTAGAGGCCAAGGAGGCACTTCCAGGGAATGTTAAGAGTGAGACATCATCCTTGTGCACCCCCTGAACTTCAACGAAACCTCCCAGAAAGGAGCTTATGCACTCATGTGGAGCCCCAATACTTGCAACTATCACTCAGAGGGCATCTCTAAATCCCCTGATCTGGGAGGCTAGGCGGGAATATAATTGTAGCCCCATAGGACTACATATATATTGCAAACTTTAAAAGTTTCTTCCTTAGGATATGGCTTACAATCAGCCCAAAACTAGGTGCTAAGTGAGATTCCTCTCCTTGGAGCACTGATAGGTTTTGGTACACCCTTAACAATTGGGATGTATCAAGAATTAAACAAGCAGTTATATAATCATAAAGGTTCAAAAGATAACTAAGAGTTAGAACTAGATTGAACAAGAAGGATATTTATCTACACAAGGCCATGCCTACAAGGCTAAACGAGGTAGCTGTTTGGCATAACACACACACACACACACACAAAACAAACACAGAGAGTCAAGCAAAATGAAAAAAAAAAAAAACAAAAAACCAAAAACAAAAACAGAGAAATATGTTCCAAATGAAATAATATGATATACCTCAGAAAAGACAAAGATAATTAATCTACCTGACAAAGATGGTAAAGATGTTCACCAAACTTGGGAGAAGAATGGATGAGAACTTCAACAAAGAGAGAGAGATATTATTAAAAGTACAAAACAAAACTCACATAGATGAAGAACAATAACTGAACTGAAAAATACACTATAAGGTTTTAACAGTAAACTGGGTGAAACAGAAGAATGGGTCACAAAGCTGAAACACAAAGCAATGGAATTCATCCAGAGAAACAAAAAGAAAAAAAAAATATGAAAAAGATTTAGGAATCTCTGGGGCAAACATTTGCAGTATGGGGTCCCAGAAGGAGAAGAAAGAGAAAGGGGCAGAAAACTTGTTTGAAGAAATAATGGCTGAAAACTTTCTTAATCTGTGGAATGAAACAGAGATATGAAGATCCAGGAAGCCCAGAGAATTCCAAGATGAACCCAAAGATATCCACACAAGGACACATAATTAAAATGTAAAATGTTAAAGATAAAAAGAGACTCTTAAAGGCAGTAAGAGAAAACAAATTTCTGCATACAAGGGAAACTCCAGAAAACTATCAGCAGATTTTTCAATAGAAACTTTGCTGTCTGGGAGAGAGTAGCATGACATATTCAGAGGCCTGAAAGAAAACCATTCAGCCAAGAATACATGATCAGGTAAGATAATCATTCAGAATTGAAGGAAATATAAAGAGTCTTCCAGACAAATAAATGCTAATGGAGTTCATCACTATTAAATTAGCCTTAAAAGAAATGATAGATTTCTTTAAGCTGAAAAGAAATAGCACTAATTAATAACAAAGAAACATGCAAACATAAAAGTCTCATTATAAAGGTAAACATACAGTAAAGGTAGTGGATTAATTGCTTATAAAGTTATTATGAAGTTTAAAAGAAAAAAATGGTAAAATTAGCTAAGACTACAATAATTAGTTAAGGGATACATAAAATAAAAAGTTGTAAAATGTGACTTCAGAAACATAAAATGTAGTGGGAGGGTAGTAAAAATGTACAGTTTTAGAAAATGTTTAAATTTAAATTACTATCAACTTAAAATAGAGTACTATATACATAGAATGTTATATGTAAACCTCACAGTAACCACAAAGAGAAAACTTATAGTAAATAGTCAAAAGAAAGTGAGAAAAGAATCTAAACAGAACAGTTAAAAAAAGGAATCAAATCATGAGGAAAGAGGCAAAGAGAAGTAGAAAAGATGAAGGAACTACACAACTGGCTAGGAAACAAGTAACAAATGACAGCAAGTGCATAGCTATTGATAATTACTTTAAATGTAAATGGACTAAATTCTTCAATCAAAGGAGAAAAAATAGCTGAAGGGATTTTTAAAAAAAGATGCATCTATATATTGCTTACAAGAAACTCACTTCATAAGTAAGAACACACACGAAATGAAAATAAAAGAATGAAATGAGTTATTCCATGCAAATGCTAGTGAAGAGAAAGCTGGTAAAGCTATACTCATATCAGATAAAATAGACTTTAAACAAACTGTAATAAAAGACAATGAGGGAGGGGCACCTGGGTGGCTCAGTGGGTTAAGCCGCTGCCTTCAGCTCAGGTCATGATCTCAGGGTCCTGGGATCGAGTCCCGCATCGGGCTCTCTGCTCCGCTGGGAGCCTGCTTCCCTCTCTCTCTCTCTCCCTGCCTGCCTCTCTGCCTACTTGTGATCTCTGTCTGTCAAATAAATAAATAAAATCTTAAAAAAAAAAAAAAAGACAATGAGGGATACTACATGATGATAAAGGTGTCAATCTAGCAAAAAGATACAACATTTATAAATACATATGCACCCAACATAGAAGGATCAAAATATATAAAGCAATTATTAACAGACCTAAGGGGAGAAATTGAGAAGAGTACAGTAATAATGAGACTTAAACACCCCACTTCCATCAATGGGTGTTGATGTAGATAATCCAGACAGAAAATCAATAAGGAAGTATTGACCTTGAATAACACATTAGACCAGATGAACTTAATAGATACACAGAACATTCCATCCAAAAGCAGAATAAACATTCTTCTCAAGTACACTTGGAACATTTTCTAAGACAGATCACATGCTAGGCCACAAAATAAATCTCAGCAAATTCAAGAAGACTGAAATCATAACAACCATCTTTTCTGACTACAGTGGTATGAAACTAGAAATTAATTATAAGAATAAAACAAAAACTACAGATACATGGAAATTTAACAACATGTTACTGAATAACTACTGGGTCATAGAAGAAATCAAAGGAGAAATTAAAAAATGCCTAGAGATGAATGAAAACAGAAATGCAACATATCACAATCTATGGAATGCCACAAAAGTGGTTCTAAAAGGGAAGTTGATAGCAATATAGGCAAACTTTTATGTAGAAACAAGACAAATATCAAGTAAATAATTTAACATAAAGAAACAGAAAAAAAGAACAAGTGAAGTCGAAAGTTAGTAAACACATAGGGCTACATCAAACAAAAAAGATTCTGCACATCAACGAAATGAAACCTAGTGAATAGGAGAGGATATGTGCAAATAATATATCCAATAAGGGGCTAATATCCAAAATATATAAAGAACACAAACAACTCAGAAACAAAAAAATAAACATTCTGATTATAAAATGGCCAGATGACCTGAATAGACATTTTTCCAAAGGAGACATACAGATGGGCAACAGACACATGAAAAACTGATCAATATTATTGATCACCACTATCATCAGGAAAATGCAAATCAAAACTATAATGAGATATCACTCCACACCTGTCAGAATGGTTATTACCAAAAAGACAAGAAATAGCAAGAGGGTGTGGAGAAAAGGAAACTCTTGTGCTTTGCTGGTAGGAATGTAAACCAGCATAGCCATTATGGAAAACAGTATGGGGAGTCCTCAAAAAACTAAAAATAGAACTATCATGTGATCCAGCAATTCCACTACTGAATAACTATCCAAAGAAAATGAAAACACTAATGTATCTATGTGTTCATTGCAGCATTATTTACAATAGTCAAGATATGGAAACAACCTCAGTGTCCATGGATGGATGAATGGATAAAAAGGTGAGACATATATATTAGAATTATTCAGCCATTAAAAAGAAGGAAATTTTGCTATATATGGCAACATGGATGGATCCTGAGTGTATTATGTTAAGTGAAGTAAGTCAGACAAAAAAAAAGACAAATGCCACATGATTTCAATTATATGTGAATTCTAAAAAACAAAACAAGCAAGCAAACAGATAAAAAACTTGTATCTCTTAGATATGTTATTAGAGAGAAAGAGATTGGGAGGGTGAAATGGGTGAAGAGGATCAAGAAGTACAGACTCCAGTTATAAAATAAGTCATGGGAATGTAGAACATGGGAAATATAATCAGTAATATTGTATAAATTTCTTATGGTGACAGATGGTAACTAGACTTTTTTGGTAACCATCTTGCACTCTATACAAATGTCAAATCACTATGTTCTGCATCTGAAACTATTCTAATATTGTATGTGAATTCAACCTCAATAAAAACAAAATTATGTCAGAAGCCTACAGGTTTACCTAAATTAGTTAAATAATTTAAATCTCTATTTCCATTTTGCTTCCAGAAACAATCCACATGTAATGTCTCAGCCCAAGGAACAGTGCCCTATTGATTTAATAAAACTGTTTGGCTTGGAGGGAGTTTTGCCCTGCACATGAACACATGAAAAAAAGTTTCTAAGCAACTTTCAGGTTGGTCAGACTTGGATTTGAGTCCCAACTCTACCCATGATTTTTAATATACACTTGAGTAAATGGCTGACCCTTTCTTAAATTTCATTTTTTTCCCTTCATAAATGGGGATTTTATGGGATTTTATATTAGTTTCCTTTGGCTGCTGTAGCAATTAGTATAAATTCTATGCTTAGAAAATCCAGAAAGTTATTTTCTCAGAATTTTGGAAGCCAGAAGTACAAAGTCAGAATTACTGGACTGAAACTAAGGTGTGGGCAGGACCACATATTCTCTGGAGTCTCTATGGTAGATTTTTGTTTATTTGTTTTATTATATTTTTGCCTCTTCCAATTTCTTTCAACTAGAATATGACAATGGGATGCCAACTCTAATCCGCCTAATCTCTGCATCTATCTTCATATAGCATTCTCTTTTTTTTTGTTAGCATGATTGCCCTTGGCTTCTTATTTTATTTTATTTTATCTTGTTTTATTTTATTAACATACGATGTATTATTTGCTTCAGGGGTTCAGGTCTGTGAATCATCAGTCTTACACAATTCACAGCACTCACCATAGCATATACCCTCCTCAATGTCCATCACCCAGCCACCGTATGTGTCCCCTCCCACCCCCCAGCAACCCTCAGTTTGTTTCCTGAGATTAAGATTCTCTTATGGTTTGTCTCTCTCCCAATCCCGTATTGTTTCATTTTTTCCTTCCTACCCACCATGACCCCTGCCCCGCCTCTCAAACTCCTCATATCAGAGAGATCATATGATAATTGTCTTTCTCTGATTCACTTATTTTGCTTAGCATGATATCCTTTAGTTCCAACCACATCATTGCAAATGGCAAGATTTTATTTCTTTTGATGGCTGCATAGTATTCCATTACATATATATATGTAATGTATATATATATGTATGTATATATATATGACATTGTGATATATATGACATTGTGATAATATATATCACATCTTCTTTATAATGTAAATATAATGTAAATAAAATGTAATATACATATATTACATTGTGATATATATATATATATATATATATATATATATATATATAAAATATCACATCTTCTTTAATTATTCATTTGTTGATGGACATCTAGGTTCTAGCCATGGTTTGGCTTTTGTGGACATTCCTGCTATAAACATTCAGGTGCACTTGCACCTTCAGATCACTACATTTGTATCTTTAGAGTAAATACCCAGTAGTGTGATTGCTAGGTCAAAGATAGCTCTATTTTCAACTTTTGGAGGAACCTCCATACTGTTTTCCAGAGTGACTGCACCAGCTTGCATTCCCAACAGTGTAGAAGGGTCTCCCTTTCTCCACATCCTAGCCAATACCTGTCATTTCCTGACTTGTTAATCTTAGCCATTCTGACTGGTGTGAGTTGGTATCACACTGTGGTTTTGATTTGAATTACCCTGAAGCCAAGTCATGTTGCTCACTTTTTCCTGTGTGTTGGCCATCTGTATATCTTCTTTGCAGAAATGTCTGTTCATGTCTTCTGCCCATTTCTCAACTGGATTACTTGTTTTTGGGGTGCTGTATTTGATAAGTTTATAGATTTTGGATACTAGCCCTTTATCTGATATCTTATTTGCAAATGTATCCTCCCATTCTGTTGATTGTCTTTTGGCTTTGTTGACTTTTTCCTTTGCTGTGCAAAAGCTTTTGATCTTAATAAAATCTGAACTGTTAATTTTTGCCCTTTCTTCCCTTGCCTTTGGTGATGTTTCTAGGAAGAGGCTGCTGTGGCTGAGGTCGAAGAGGTTGCTGCCTGTGTTCTCCTCAAGGATTTTGAGGGGTTCCTGTCTCACACTGAGGTCTTTCATTTTGAGTTATTTTGTGTGTGTGGTGTAAGGAAATGGTCCAGTTTCATTATTCTGCAAGTGGCTGTCCAATTTTCCCAACACCATTTGTTGAAGAGACTGTCTTTTTTCCCCTTGGACATTCTTTCCTGCTTTGTTGAAGATTAATTGACCATATAGTTGAGGGTCCATTTCTGGGCTCTCTATTCTGTTCCATTGGCCTATGTAAAAGTTTTTGTGCCATTACCATACTGTCTTGATGATTATAGCTTTGTAACAGAGCTTGAAGTCTGGAACTGTGATGCTGCCAATTTTAGTTTTCTTTTTCAATATTCCTCTGGCTATGCAGGGTCTTTTCTGGTTGAATATAAATTTTAGGATTATTTGTTCTATGTCTTTGAAAAAAATTGATGGTATTTTGATAGGGATTGCATTAAATATGTCGATTAATTTATATAGCATAGACATTTTACAATATTTGTTCTTCCAATCCATGAGCATGGCAGGTTTTCTTATTTCTTTGTGTCTTCCTCAATTTCTTTCATGAGTACTTTGTAGTTTTTCTGAGTACAAAGTTTTTGCCTCTTTGGTTAGGATTATTCCTACATATCTTGTGATTTTGGGTGCAATTGCAAATGAGATTGACTCCTTAATTTCTCTTTCTTCTGTCTTGCTGTTGGTGTATAGAAATGTAACCGATTTCTGTGCCTTCATTTTATATCCTGTTGTTGCTGTATGAGTTCTAGCAGTTTTGGAGTGGAGTCTTTTGGGTTGTCCACATAAAGTTTCATATCATCTGCAAAGAGTGAGAGTTTGCCTTCTTCTTTGACATTTTGGATGCCTTTTATTTCTTATTTTTTATGATTGCCAAGGCTAGGACTTTTTGTACTATGTTGAATAGCAGTGGTGATAATGGACAGCCCTGTTGTGTTCCTGACCTTAGGGGAAAAGCTCTCAGTTTTTCCCCATTGAGAATGATATTTGTTTGGGTTTTTCATAGATGGCTTTTATGATACTGAGGTATGTACCTTCTATCCCTACACTGTGAAGAGTTTTGATCAAGAAAGGATAATGTATTTTGTTAAATGCTTTTTCAGCATTTATTTAGAGTATCATATGGTTCTAGTTCTTCACATTGATTCACAAATCAATCACATTGACTGATTTGTGGGTGTTGAACCAACCTTGCAGCCCAGAAATAAATCCCACTTGGTTGTGGTGAATAATCCTTTTAATATACTGTTGGATCCTATTGGCTAGTAATTTGGTGAAATTTTTTGCATCTGTGTAGATCAAGGATATTGATCTGTAATTCTCCTTCTTGATGGATCTTTTTATGGTTTGGGGATCAAGTAATGCTGGCCTTATAAAATGATTTTGAAAGTTTTCCTTACATTTCTATTTTTTGGAATGCTTTCAAGAGAATAAGTATTAATTCTTCTTTAAATGTTTTGTAGAATTCCCCTGCTGGTCTTTTGTTTGTTGGGAGAATTTTGATGGCTGCTTCAATCTTCTTACTGGTTATGGGTCTGTTCAGGTTTTCTATTTCTTCCTGGCTCAGTTTTGGTAGTTCATATGTCTCTAGGAATGCATCATTTCTTCCAGATTCTCAAATTTGCTGGTGTATATTTGCTCATAATATAGTCTTATAATTCTTTGTATTTCTTTGATGTTGGTTGTAATCTCTCCTCTTTCATTCATGATTTTATTAATTTGGGTCCTTTCTCTTTTCTTTTTGATAAGTGCGGCCAGGAGTTTATCAATCTTATTAATTCTTCCAAAGAACCAGCTCCTAGTTTCTTGATTTGTTCTACTATTCTTTTGGTTTCTGTTTCATTGATTTCTGCTCTGATGTTTATTATTTCTATTCTTCTGCTGGGATTAGGCTTTCTTTGCTGTTCTTTCTCCAGCTCCTTAAGGTGTAGGGTTAGGTTGTGTACTTGAGACATTTCTTGTTTCTTGAGAAAGGCTTGTATCGCTATATATTTTCCTCTAAGGACTGCCTTTTCTGTATTCCAAAGATTTGACCAGTTATGTTTTCATTTTCATCTTTTTCCATGATTTTTTTTTTCAATTCTTCTTTAGTTTCCTGGTGGACCCACTCATTCTTCAGTAGGCTGTTCATTAGCCTCCATGTATTTGAGTTCTTTCCAACTTTCCTCTTGTGATTGAGTTCTAGCTTCAGAGCATTGTGGTCTGAAAATATGCAGGGAATGATCCCTATCTTTTGCTACTGGTTGAGACCTGATTTGTGATCCAGGATATGATCTATTCTGGAGAATGTTCCATGTGCACTAGAGAAGAATGTGTATTCTGTTGCTTTGGGATGGAATGTTCTGAATATATCTGTGATGTCCTTCTGGTCCAGTGTGTCATTTAAGGCCTTTATTTCCTTGTTGATGTTCTGCTTAGATGATCTGTCCATTTAAGTGAAGGGGGTACTAAAGTCCCCTACTATTGTTGTATTATGTGCATAGGTCTGCTGCCAGTCTAATAGTTCTACTATTGTAGGTTGCAGACCTGAGCTCCTTTCAGGATTTTCTCTTTGTCTCTGAGACTTTTAAGTTTTACTATTAGATGATGGGGTGTTGACCTATTTTTTTTTAATTTTGAGAGAGATTCTCTGTGCCTCCTGGATTTTGATGCTTGTTCCCTTCACCAAGTTAGGGAAATGGAAATTCTCTGCTATAATTTGCCCTAATGTACCTTCTGCCCCCCTCTTTCTTTCTTCTCCTGGGATCTCAATTATTCTAATTTTTTTTTTTTTTGCCTTATGTTAATACTTATCTCTCAAATTCTCCCCTTATGGTCCCTTAATTTTTTATCTCTCTTTCTCTCAGCTTCTTTATTCTCCATCATTTGGTCTTCTATATCACTAATTCTCTCTTCTGCCTCATTTATCCTAGCAGTAAAAGCCTTATTTTTTTATTGCACCTCATTAATAGCTTTTTTGACTTCAACTTAGTTAGATTTTAGTTCTTTTACTTCTCCAGAAAGGAATTCTCTAGTATCTTCTATGCTTTTTTTGAGCCCACTAGCACCTTGATAATCATCATTCTGAACTCTAGTTCTGAGATCTTACTAGTGTTTGTATTGATTAGGTCCCTAGCTATTGGTACTGCCCCTTGTTCTCTCTCTCTCTCTCTCTTTTTTTGGTGGGGAGTTTTTCTGCCTTGTCATTTTATCCAGATAAGAATAGATGAATGAGAGAACAAAATACTGAAAGGTTCATAACAACCCCAGTAAAATGTACACTAACCAAATTGGAAGAAACCCAAAAGTGGGAGGATACCCCCCAAAAAAAAAAAAAAAAATATATATATATATATATATATATATATATATATATATTTAACTAGTGAATAGAAGAGAACCACACACTTGATTTTGGGTGTATTTTGGTCTGTTAGAAGAAACTACATCTCAAAAATTTAAAGAAAGAACTATATATATATATATATATATATATATATATACAAAAAAAAAAGGGTAAACATGATGAAGGGATAATATATGACTGTAAAGATGAAAATTAAAAATGGTTCTAAAAAAGGAATTGACAAGATAAGAAGTTGGTTGAAAAAGAAAAAAAGAAGAGGAAAAATATGATCACGCTGGAGACTAGAACAAAGCCATGAGCTAGATTTAGCATATATTTTGATCTGTTAGAAGAAACTGAATCCCAAAATTGAAAGAAAAACCTACATGTATACAAAAAATAAGACTAAATACAATGAAGGGGTAGAATATGACTATAACACTGAAAATTTTTAAAGATTTTTTTACAAATGTATTGATAAGAAAATAAAAGTTGAAAACCTCAAAAAGATGTATTGATAAGAGAAAATAGTTAACAGAGGCTAACATAGGAAAGAGAAAATTTAAAAAAATAGAATAAGCAAAAAACAAAATTAAAAAAAAAATTTAACTTTGAAAGACTAAATAATCATAGGAAAAGAGCCATGAATTCTATATGTTGCATTCCCCTAACTCTGTAGTTTCACAATTCTCATTCGTGGGTGAACTTGGTCTTGGCTGGATATTCTTGCTAATCTTTTAGGGAAGGGACCTGTTGCAGTGATTCTCAAATGTTTTTGCCTGAGGTGGAATTGCACCACCCTTGCCAGGGGACAGGCTAAGTAATCTGCTCGGTTTTTCTCTCCATAGCTTTTGTTCCCGAAAGGCTTTCCATAGAGCTTTGGAGGCTAAGAATCAAAATGGCAGCCTCTCAATCTCTGGCCCTATAAGAGTTGAGAGCTTGGGGCCCCACTCCTCAGTGTACCCTCAGAGAAAATCAGCCAATCACGCCTTTCTCCCTGGTCTCCGGCTGTATTCTGAGTTCACCCAGCCCATGATTGAGCCTTTCTATCTCTGGTGAACGGCCCTGTTTGGAGTCTCTAAACCCAACAGATTCCTGCCATGTGCTTTCATGCCGCTCTTCTCAAAGGAGGAAGAATGGGATCTCCCCAGATCTGCCACTTGTGGGGTCCCTGCTCGAGGATCAGTGGCCCAACTGTGCCCCAGATCATGGTTTAAGATAATCCCAAACTGAGAGCCCACTCCTTGCCTCCATCTCTGGAGCTAGCTTCCCTGCTCCGGTACCTGGGAGCTCTGCCATACTCAGGCACCCCTGGTGTTTTTGTGACCCAGCAGGTCCTGAGACCACACTGTCCCTGTGCGTGCTCTACCTCCTGGTTAGCCTCTGGAGCAATGTCCCTCAGTGGAGCGGACTTGTAAAAGTTTCGATTTTGTGCTCCATTGCTCTACCACTTGCTGGGAGCTGGCCCCTCCCTCCCTCCCTCAGTCTATCTTCCCATATATTTCCTCAGATTCACTTCTCCACACATCCTCCTATCTGGAAAATTGTCAATTTTCTGTTCCTAGAACTGCTCTTCTTCTCTTTAATCTCCTGTTGATTTTGTAGGTGTTCAGAATTTGATAACTATCTAGCTGATCTCCTGGGACCTGGCATTTTTAGGTCTCTTACTCCTCTGCCATCTTGCTCCTCCTCCCTTGGCTTCTCTCTTATGAAGATACTTGTTATTGCTTTTAGGGCTTACCCAGATTTTCTTTCTTTCTTTTTTTTTCTCTTTCAAATTTTTATTTAAATTCTAGTTAGCTAACATACTGTGAAATTTTGTCCCAGATATTCAAACTAATCTTACCATCTCAGGGCACCTGGTTGGCTCAGTCCAAAGAGTATGCAACTCTTGTTCTCAGGTTTGTAAGTTTGAGCCTCACATTGGCTGTAGAGGTTACTTAAAAAAATAAAATCTTAAAAAAAAAAAATCTCAATATCCTTCATTTAGTCACATCTGCAAAAACTCTATATCCTAACCAGGCAACATTTACGGGTTCCATAGATTAGGAGGTGGATATGTTTTGGAGGAGGGACATTTTTCAACCCACTACAGGTATCTTCTTTGGGTTTATAGTATAATATCTAACATGTTTTATGAATTCAATAACCTTCTTTTCCTATTCCTTTTCCCTCTCTTCCTTCAAAGCCCCATACCTGTCCTCCATATCACCTCCTTCTACCTATAAGCTAGATAAAACTTTAAAAAAGTTTATGCCTGCTTTTGGTATCCCTGTGCCTTCCAGTCTTTCCTTAATAATTAGTCAAAACCACTGGGGCACTTGGGTGGCTCAGTTGGTTAAGCATCTGCCCTTTACTCAGGTCATAAGTTTGGGGTCCTCGAATCAAGTCTTGCTACTTCTCCCTGCTAGATAGGGAGTCTGCTTTTCCCTCTCCCTCTGCCCCTTCTGCAGCTTGCACTCTCTCACTTGCTCTTTCTCAAATATATTAATAAAATCTTTATTTTCCTACCCCCCAATCCCTCCCATGTTGCATATCCACTTCCTCATATCAGGGAGATCATATGATAGTTGCCTTTCTCCAACTGACTCACTTCGCTAAGCATAAAGAAGATGGGATCGGGAGGGAGACAAACCATAAAAGACTCAATCTCAAAAAACAGACTGAGGGTTGCTAGGGGGAGTGGGGACAGGATAGGGTGGTGGGGATATGGACATTGGGGTGGGTATGTGCTATGATGAGTACTGTGAAATGTATAAGCCTGGCAAGTCACAGACCTGTACCCCTGGGGATAAAAACACATTATATGTTTATTTAAAAATTTAAAAGTTAAAATAAAAAAAAATCTTTAAAAATTCTTAAAAATAAATAAATAAAATAAATGTTTAAGTTCACTTACAAAAACATTTATTTAGGAATCACTAAGTGCACTGCCTTAGACTTTGGGGGATTAAAAAAGAAAAAAGAAGAAGAAGAAGAAAAAGAAGCATTCTCTAGCCACAGTAGGTGACTCTCTGAAGTTGGATATAGATAGTTAAACAACTTTTTGTAATGTAAGGGAGAAGAGTTTATGACTTACACAGAAGGATCTGCAGTGCACAATAAGGTAATAAAGGAATTAGTGATGGTTATTGAGAGATAGAGTTTAGTGAAAGTATCTTGGAGCCAATGAAATTTGAACTGTGCCATGAAGATAAGAAGGATGTCAATGGTTAATAATGTTGGAGGAATTTTACAGACAGGAGAGAGGTGCAGAGGAAATAGAGCTCTTTCTTATTTCTCTACAAAAATCACTTCCCTCTGGCTGCCTTAAACATTCCCCTTGGGCCAACCTATCCAAAACTGTTTTCTCCTCAGTGCACTATATGGGAAAATATCCTCTTCTCTAAATCTCCTTCCAATTAGCTGCTTCAGTCTAGGTGTTGAAAGGAAATTAATATGATTAATCTCATTCACTATATGGTTTATGTGGCTGATAGCTCCTAAAATCCCTTAGAACAATAAGAGGAGTTTCTTAACACCAATAAATTTCTGTTGGGACTTTATGTCGTGTGTAAAATTATATTCAGGAAGACTGTGTTCCTAAATCACTTCTATTAAAGAAGATTACTCTAAATGAAGAAAATGATAAGCATAGGAAATATTCCAAATGATAAAAGTGCCTAATTAAGCAGCAAAGATTTTAAGCTGTAGAAGACCACTCCATTATTTTTTATTCTCCATCATGCCAATGTTGTCAGAAGAATTCTCCCTCCCAATCTCCTCCCTGCCCTTCTCTCTAAAAAGAAGAAAGAAAAAAAACCCTTATTTTTAATTTTCTCTTTGCATCTTCTAAGAGGCAACTTGGGAAGCAATGGACAGAAACAAATCAGGCAACCCTCCCCCCCTCCTTTTTTTCAGTTAATTCAGAATGAATTGGATTTACACAAGCAACAGTGCTTAAGCAAAACCGTTCCTATGGTTACACAGAAGGCTTTCTAAATGTGGCACAAGATGCAGGCAGCCAAAATGACTTGACTGTTTATGTTAAATATGAAGTCTATTCCCTATTGAAATTTAATGATCTACTAGCTGCATTTTAGCAGCTTGCACCCTGATAAAATTAACATTTTGAATACATTTGGAGAGATAAATTGCTTTAGCAATTGGCGAGTATTCACTCATTTTTATTTGATCACATCAGTGATTCAGATGAAAGCATTTCCCCCTGTACTATTAGAAATTGGGTCTACAAATTATCCTCATCTCTGGGCCTGCAAGTCCCCAAACACACTTTATTATCTTTTTTCAGGTTTGCTGGTGCCAGATGTTAAACCTAACACTTGGTAAGAGAACTCAGGAAAAAAATATGTATTTTCTTTCTTTTATAACAACCAGGCAGAATAGAATCAACACTGTTTCTTGTGGCATCTCTTGAGTCATCCAGCAGTTCTCAAATATCCAACAAGGTGAGTGGTTCAGACAGGGTGAAGTCTGTTCCCCACCTCCCCTAGCTTCTCCTGAATGAAAAAGACAATCTGTCTGTTTTGAAAGGCTGACAGGAAATTGGAGTCGGAAAAGATATATTCACTGCATATTTTAGCTGACACCATTCAAATTTGCTACATAAGGGCGTTCCTTGACGTCTGTTAGTGGGAACCTCCCATTCAGCAAAAACAGAAAATGAAAGCAGCCTACAGGATGCCAACCTCCTGTAGACATTTACATATTTAGTTCAATTCAGTTAATATTTATTAAGCATCTTATATAGACTAGGCATGTTGTAAAAGACTATGGTCATAGAAATACAATACATAGTCCCTAAATACAAATAGCCCTCAGTCAAGTAGATAAATGGCCAATAAATTTTGTTATGCCAGGTCTTTCTTCTCGATAGCTGATTATGTGTATCTCCATATCATCTTTACCATCTCATACCAAACATGAACATTTCACTAAAGATTTGAGTTGTTAGGGAAGGCTTTCTGTACACATATCACCTGGAGTATTTCCCTAACTCGTTTCCCCTAAATTATTCCTCAGGAAGGTCACCCACTGGAGAATTTTCTCTACCTTCCCTCTTCCTCTACATATCCCCAATTCACTAGTGTCTTGTCTCTTTCCCCCAGGATCCCATTGCCAAAACACAATCAGGCTCAGAAAAGGTGTCAGCTTTTCTATCCAGCATGCAAGTCTTCATTTTCAATAACTGAGAACTATGAATGTTGGGATCTTAATAGATGAATTGTATGAGATTCAGCTACAACATTTTTAAATCCTTGAAACACAAGTTTATCAACACTTCCCTGGCCTTTGCTTGTTAGAGGAAAAATATTTCATTCTAAATCATGTACCAGACAAGCTGGCCATTTAATAGTAGGTTTAATTATAATTTATCTCTTGAGATGAATATACTTAACAAATTTGATACTTGAGAATTTTAATCTGTTTGGGGAAATTTATTTTGAATTGGCAAGTAGAAATACATTCATCATATATTGATTCCCTTGTCATGGTAATTCCCAAATTTAAGTTGCCTCTTAGCACTCTAATTGGTCATTCTAGAAGTGATTCATTGTGGTCATTATTAACATTTTTGTTGAACTTTTTAGTGAATTTCTCCCTGTAGAACATTCATTGGATGAATGTAAGATATAAATTTTTCCTTTTATTTTTGGAAAAATGGCTTTAAGATCTATTCTTTCAGGAAAAAAGTTGCAAGAAGCTGGTATCCAAATATGAGAGACTTACTGAAATAGGTGTGTTTATAGACTTTACAGATGATATCCTGAGGTCCAACAGTGATTTGAGTTTCCAAAGTGATCTATACATTTTGAGAGAGGAAGTCCTAACAACTTGAGTATAGTTCAGAGGAATTCCACTTTTCATTTTATAGCTTCGGGCGTATTTTCAAGGAAAATTGCTTTCTTCAAACCTCGTATCTTTAAGAATATGGGGGTTCCTGGAAATGACTTGATAGTTGGTTAGGTAAACTATTAAATAGTCTCTGAATAGTCTTCAGCTTCCATATCATCAATTATTCACCAAAATTGTACTTTTTTTTCTGTTTATAAGAAGTCCACAACTAGAATATTGTTCTAATGAAGAAGAGAGTTGAGCTAAATGCAAATGTCTTTTTCCTGAGAGACTAAGTCTTCATGGAGAGCTCCATAATGGTAGAATTTGGGTATAAAACTACAGAATTCGATTTTTATTCTGTAGGAATAGCTTATGTGGAATATAAACACTTAGAATTTTTTAGTAGAGGAGTGAAATTATCAAACTTGATTTTGGACAGATGAGGAGAATATTACAGAGGACATCACAAACTTGACAACATGGGGTCATGCACATGAATGTTATGCCAAGCCAGGTACATGGTTTTAACTGCAGGACACAAATCACTTCTATGTAACCAAATCTCAGGAAAAGCATAGGTCTGCAAAAAACTCTTTTTTCCAAGAAATGATGAATCATTTTCCTTTTCAAAATTCACTATTTCAAATTCAAAGAGGAATGTTTATTATGTGGTATCTTAGAAGATATATCTGTTCTTGCCATATTTGTTCTCTTTGCCCTTTTTATTAAAGAAAAAAGTGGGGTGGGGAAGACAAATAGCTCTGAGTGCCAAATGGATTTTAAAATAATGACTCTAAAATACTGATGTCTCAAGTACAAATATAAGGAACTTGATTTAATAATTTTTTTCAATATGCAATTAAGGAGATTTAGATAATATTTCTATGGAGTTGAAACAGTTAATTTTCCAGGGCTGATTTCCAGGGTTCACATCAACAGTCCATGCATAACATAATGTAAGACATATTTAAATACCCAAAAGTAATTTCATCGGGCAATGAACCACAGTGTTTTCCCGTTTGTTCTTACTTGGAACACACTCACCAGTTCACTCGGCATCCATCACTTTTATTTTGTATCAGATACTCATTGTCTGAAGTAATAATGGATAAGTGATCCAAAGAATAGAATATTGCTTTGAACTGCTGACACATTGAATAATGCAGCATTATGCAGGATTGTACTGCTAGCCAGAATACCCACATTCAGTTCATAGCTCTTTCCAGAAAGCATGCCATTGCTCCCCGATTTCTGTATAATAGGTATTCTACAGTGGGTGATTAAAAATGGAAGTTTTTCTCTTTCTGTTCAATAGAATGGAAAATGGTATATGATGTATTTAATTTTAATCATATCACTCCATGGACACATTTTTCATGAGCTATGTTGAAAGACTGCTTTTCATTTCTTTAGTGTAAAATATCCTGAAATAGTAACCAGTGTGGTACAAAAATGAGAGAGTCAATTTATATATTTATGTGAATTGTTTTGGATGCAAACCTACATTACATAAAGTTAAAGTCAGGGAGTGGGAAAT